>NC_073411.1:5970715-6095715 GCF_028641065.1 Leucoraja erinaceus | reverse complement strand
CCTTTCATTCACTTTCTGACAGATTAAAACTAAGTGAATTTCCAAATGTTTTCAATAAGATTAATTATTGGACTAGTCAACTACCAATAAAGAAGGGAATGAACATTTTTACCATTGTTGGCTGACTGTTATAAAATAAAACATTCATTCCAAGTGATCCTGAATGAGAAAGGTGTGCAGGAGTTCAGAGTATTGACATTAAATGAGGAAAGTGCTTGGACACAAAATTCTGGAGTAACTCAGTGGGACAGGCAGCATCTCTGGCGAAAATGGATAGGTGACGTTTCGGGTCCGGGATCCTTCTTCAGACTAGCCATGAAGACTTCCAAACTGCAAAAGTACTGACTGAGATTTTAATACTTTAATAATTCTGGCCAGATACAGAGAAAGGTAATGAATGTATGATTTAGTGTGGTAGCCAGGGGTGGGAAAATATGAAGCTGCTGTGAATAATTCAAACATGTAATTTATGAGAAGCATTTTTCCCCAGTGAATGGGTAGAATATATATCGTGCCTTCATAGACAAATGGTCGAGGCAGGTAGTATAGATGACTTCAGGGATACTGCATAAGGTGAGGTAAGAGACAATAATCTATTGTGTTTAATTGTCGGCTTACCAGCAATGGAACAATGACATTCTTACTTGCTGCAGCTTTATAGGTCCATTAAGCACTTATAAGGTCATAAGGTCATAAGTGATAGAAGCAGAATTAGGCCATTCGGCCCATCAAGTCTACCCTGCCATTCAATTATGGCAGGGTAGACTCTCTCCTAACCCCATTCTCCTGCCTTCTCCCCATACCACCGACACCCGCACTAATCAAGAATGTATCCATCTCTTCCTTAAAAATATCCACTGACTTGGGCTCCACAGCCTTGCGTGGCAAAGAATTCCATTGATTCACCACCCTCTAACTAAAGACATTTCTCCTCATCTCCTTCCTAAAGGAACGTCCTTTAATTCTGAGGCTATGACGTTTTAGTCCTAGACTCTCCCACTAGTGGAAACATCCTATCCACATCCACTCTATCCAAGCCTTTCATTATTCGCACTTAAATAAAGATACAATAACTAATAACACAATGTTACCAATCACCCTAATGCTGGGTAACCAGAGCAAACTAATACAAAACCAAAGACCATAGTGCAACTAAAATAAAGTCCATTGCAGAACATAAAAGGACACAAAGTGTTGGAGTAACTCAGCTGGTCAGGCAGCATCTCTGGAGAACATGAAGAAGGGATTCAACCCGAAATGTCACCTATCCATGTTCGCCTGAGATGCTGCCTGACCTGCACTCTAGCCCTTAGTGTCCATTTGTGTATTAACCAGCATCTGTAATTCCTTGTTTCCACATCATAGAACATAATTACTGAGATGGTGGTTAGCATTGTGCAGTGTTCAAGAACCTGATGGTGGTTGAGAAGAAGCTGATACTGAACCTGGAGCTCACGGTTTTCAGGCTCCTGTAGGTTCTTCCTGATGGGAGTTCTGAGATGGGAGCCTGAGCCTGGTGTGAATCCTTGATGATATTACCTGTTATTGATAGGGGACGATCAGCCATGATCACAATGAATGGCGATGCTGGCTCGAAGGGCTGAATGGCCTCCTCCTGCACCTATTTTCTATGTTTGTATGTAATTGGACTTCTATCAATAAATTCATGGGCGGATGTAAAGAATGTAGATAGTTTGGTGAGGACCAAGCCACATCAGCTTATACCTCATATTGGTTCAATCTCCATTTCCCGCACAACCAGTCTAGTATTTATACTCTTGAGGCCTCAGCCAGCTCAGACTGATGGGCAGTGCAGTCTCTCAGCCAGAGTACATCTTATATCCTCCATCCATACAACACAGTTGCTGGGTGTCTGTATGACTTGTACAACTTGCAATACAAGTTACATTCAACATCCAGTACTGACTTCAAGTCAGCAAGATAAACTTAATTCATTCTTTCTTATATTGCAGATTGGCTAACGAGTGACTGACATTTTTGTCATGAATATTATGCACAGTTCAATCCATAAGTGATAAGTATTTAACTC
This sequence comes from Leucoraja erinaceus, assembly GCF_028641065.1. Lineage (NCBI taxonomy): Eukaryota > Metazoa > Chordata > Chondrichthyes > Rajiformes > Rajidae > Leucoraja > Leucoraja erinaceus. The sequence continues at coordinate 6,093,665 of NC_073411.1, read as the reverse complement.
AAACAGCATGATTTTTTCAACCTCATGCAATCTGCTCCACCGCAGTAGTTGACTGTCTTGTGCTACATTCATCACCTGTGGGTAACTATTGTGGTGAATCTCCATCTGTGGACTTTGTATCTCAGCCTCTTCAACCATCTGCTCCATACTGGGTAGATGGAACCTTTCCATCTGCTCTCATTTCAGGTATGTTAGTGGCACCAGGGGCTAAATAGAATGCACGGCAGGAAGAGCGACAGTCTTCGCCCAACGAGCCCACAGCAATGATTATCCTGCACTGGAATGTCCTGCAAACCTCAATCCGCTGGTGTTACCACCAATGGACGAAATATGGGTCACAATGAGTTACTGGAGGGAAATTGATGGCCTGATTGAATGGTGCCTGAATAACAATCTTGCTCTCAGCATTAGCAAGACTAGAGTCCAGATTATTGACTTCAGGAAGGTGAGGCCAGGGTTCCATGAATTGGTCATGACAGTGGTTGATAGAATCAACAGCTTCAATTTCCTGGGCGAGCATCTCTTAAATCTGCCCTGGGCCCACCATATTGATGCAAACACAAAGAAAGCTCATCAACACCCTCTCAAGGTTGAGGGGGTTTGGTATGTCACCAAATACTCCATTGATCTTCTACAGGTGTGCAATAGACAGCACACTGAAGATAGACACAAAATGCTGGAGTAACTCAGTGGGACAGGAAGCAGCTGTGGAGAGAAGGAATGGATCCATTCGTAAATGAACGTCCAGGCCCATTCCTTCTATCCAGAGATGCTGCCTGTCTCACTGAGTTACTCCAGTCTATCTTCGGTTTAAACCAACATCTGCAGTTCCCTCCTTCAAATCAGAAAAGGTTCTGAGAAGATTTATAAGGATTTTACCAGGACTCGAGGGTCTGAGCTATAGGGAGAGGTTGAGCAGGCTAGGACTCTATTCCCTGGAGCGCTGGAACACGAGGGGTAATCTTACAGAGGCGTATAAAGTCATGAGAGGAATAGATCGGCAAGAAGCACACAGTCTCTTGCCCAGAGTACGGGAATTGAGGGCCAGAGGACATAGTATGAAAGTGAAGGGGAAAATATTTATAGGAACCTGAGGGGTGACTTTTTCACACAAAGGATGGTGGGTGTATAGGACAAGCTGCCAGAGGAGGTAGTTGAGGCAGGGATTATCGCAACATTTAAGAAGCAATTGGACGGGTACAAGGATAGGAGAGGTTTAGAGGGGCAGATGCAGGCAAATGGAACTGGTGTAGATGGGGCATGTTGGTTGTTGGTCCCTTCTACTTCCCTTCCAAAATACCGCCACTGGGTTTGCAGCAGCTTGAGGAGAAGGCCCTTCATCACCATCTCAAGGGTAATTCAGTATTGCTGGCAATTGACCCAAAAAGGAATAAAGAGTAAAGATTAGTAATGGTTGACAGGAATGTTAACATTGTTGAGCATTATGAATGCTTTATATCTTGTTATATATTATGTTATATCTTGTGAATATTGGCCTGTGAGGCAGCAACTCTACTGCTGCGCCTCTTTGTTGCTTATGTCCCACTTGGTAACCAATTTCCCCCACAGGTGGTTGGGTAGATGGGGGGTCGGGTGGGGGTGCCAACAATCAAGTGTATCCTCCCACCCCCATCCCTTTAAACATCGTGTGCCAAGCTCACTGGCAGAAACCAACGCACAAATGTCATCGAGGGGACACCAGACAAAATGTTATCGTTCAGCTGACAGATATTGATGCCGGTGCTGCCAGTATTTTTATAGTTAATTTGCAGGATGAGTGCATCGCAGGCAGGGTGAAATTTATTTCCCATTGTTAATGACTTTTGAGAAAACCGCCCTCTATAACCGCTGCAAACATTTTGGCGACCGTACTGGTGGGATTTCAACCCATTAGCATTTTCCCGGTCATGATGCTGCGAGATACAGTACATGTAAGTGGTGCTCCTGTGGCCCCTCTGCTTTTATCATTGAGGGCAGAGTTCATGGGTTTGGTAGATGCTATTCACGAGCCTTTGGGGACCAACTGCAATGTATTTTATAGTTCCCACACTGCAGCTATGGTGTGCGGGTGGTGGAGGATGTAATCAATGTTTATTCTGGTTTGTCGAGTGTTATTTCATAGATTCATAGAGTGATACACTGTGGTAAATGGCCATGTGACCCAACTTGCCCACACCAGCCAACATGTCCCAGCTACACTAATCCCACCTGCCCGCGTTTGGTCCATATCCCTCCAAACCTGTCCTATTGATGTACCTGTCCAACTATTTCTTAAACATTGGGATAGTCCCAGCCTCATCTGCCTCATTAGATCTCCCTCTTTGAGGAAGTCTACTTGCTCCAGTGGAACCTCAAACTGGGTTGGCCAGTCTATTTCATGCAGACATGTTAGGATGCTTATCACTAGAGTTTAGAAGAAAGAGTGGATGACTAATTGAACCCTACTAAATTCTCACAGATCTAGATATTCTGCAGCAGGAAGTGCTTCCCCTGACAGGAGCAAGTGACTTTTTGGGACGAAATGGATATATTTATTTATTCAGAAAATGGAGAGTGTCTGGAAGATTGGAAATTTGCCACCACAGTCAGTTCCAGAGATCTAATCAATTACTAGATTTTAGAAAGAGATGGACACAAAAAGGCATTGAGAAATATAGAGACAGAAGAGGAATCGAGAATATAAGGCAGATGACCAATTATGTTTGTGCAGCATGGTGGAAAGGTTGGTGGGCGGCATGGTGGCGCAGCAGTAAAGTTGCTGCCTCAGAGTCCCAGGTTCGATCCTGACCTCGGGTGCAGTCTGTGCTGGAGTTTGTACGTTCTCTCGATGACCGCGTGTGTTTTGTCCAGGTGCTCTGGTTTCCTCCCACACTCCAAAGCCAAACAGGTTTGTAGGTTAATTGGTTTCAATAAAATTGTAAATTGTCTCCAATGTGTAGGATAGTGCTAGTGTAGGGGCCGGCATGGACTTGGTGGGCCGAAGGGCCTGTTTCCATGCTGTATCTCTAAAGTCGAAAGGTCTGAAGCCCTGTACTTGCTCTTCATTTTTTTAAATATTTCTATTGAATGTGGACAAATTATTTACACTGGTGACAGATAGGAGTACAGAGTGATGTGTTTCATTATTCATGGAAGAACCTACTTGATAATGCACTTGTCCGTTCCCTGAGGGCTATTACCATTCGCTGGCAGGAGATTGGCTACCAATGATGAAAAAGAGGTCAGCAAAGCTGCTTTCACTATGTGGGAGATGTAATGTAAGAGATTGATTGATAATTTCCCAGGAGTTTTTTGCCTGGCCTTTGATGCACGAGTTTACAGAATTGGTGGGAATTAATGCTTTGGAGTCACTTTGTTTAATTACAAGATGACTGAAATGAACAGCTGTTTGTGCTACTTCTGACATTTCTTCATATTAAGTTTATATAAAAACTTTATATAAGGTTTATATAAATACTAAGATTTAGTCTTTGATCAAAGAAGAAGAAAAATTGGCATCGACCTACAAGAATTTGTTTGAGAGTGAGCTGAGGCAATGGTTTGCTAATATTGGTTTTGGTCTCTTGAATGAGCTCTCCAAACTGCTCCTCCTTTGAAGATGTATCAACACCTAAAACCTTCTCAAAAGGTATTGGGGTCAAATTATCTTCAATGTCTCTCATCTAGAGTAAGCGGCATTTGGACTTTATTGTAGACTTTAGAGATACAGCGCGGAAACAGGCCCTTCAGTCCACCAGGTCCGTGCCGACCAGTGCTCACCCCGTAGAGTAGCACTATCCTCCCACTAGGGACAATTTACAATCTTACCAAAGGCAATTACCTGCCAAACCTGTACATCTTTGGAGTGTGTAAGGAGACCAGTGCACCCGGAGAAAACCCAAGTGGTCACAGGGAGAAAGTCAATCTTCCTACAGCCAGCACCTACAGTCAGGATCAGACCCACATCTCTGGCCCCATAAGGAAGCAACTCTACTGCTGTGCCACTGTGCTGTCCCTTGGGATATGTTATGTCAAAGATATTTTATACTATATTAAAGATATTTTGTAAATGAGATAATTAAGACAAACGCAACAGGCCCAGATGAAGTAGACTGCTTCAAATTGGACAGTCCTTTCCTCTCCAAATCCCCTGCCTCTGATTCACCCTAATGCATTTGGTTTTGCCCATATCCTTGGATCAGTGAAACTCTTCCCCCAGCTTGCTGATGTTCAACTAATGTGTTTAAGAAGGAACTGCAGCTGCTGGAAAATCGAAGGTAGACAAAAATGCTGGAGAAACTCAGTGGGTGAGGCAGCATCTATGGAGCAAAGGAAATTGGCAATGTTTCGGGTCGACCCGAAACATTGACTATTTCCTTCACTCCATAGATGCTGCCTCACCTGCTGACTTTCTCCAGCATTTTTGTCTACCTGTAACTAACATGTTGTTGTTTTTCCCTCATGTGGATCGTCTATCCCATGTTACCCATCTGTTAGATGTGGATGTTCCTGGAAAGAGCAGCATTTATTCCCAATCCCTCATTGTCCTTGAACTCTGTGGCTTCCTCAGCAATTTCAAAGGGCCAAATTGTAGAGCTATGCCCCTGTCCCACTTAGGAGACCTGAACGGAAACCTCTGGAGACTTTGCGCCCCACCCAAGGTTTCCGTGCGGTTCCCAGAGGTTGCAGGTGGTTGCCGGAGGTTACAGGTAGTGGAAGCAGTTAGGGAGACTGACAAAAACCTCCGGGTGCTCCAGTCTCCTTACACACTCCAAAGACGTACAGGTTTGCTAAATGGGACAGGGGCATTAAACAGCACATTAATCTAGTCCCATTTGTCCACGTTTGATCCACATCCCTCTAAACCCTCCCTATCCTTCGGGTGAAGATGGCAGGCATTCATATCTAAATGGCATCATCAAACCATCTGTGCAAACCAGTGGTGACTAACACTAACATTTAAAATCCAGATTTAATTCATTAACTGAACGCCAATTGCCCAGGTGTCTTGGTTGGATTTGAATATATCTTTATAACATTAATCTGGGTTACTCAACCGATAATCTATCAAATTTAACCAGATTCCATAGTTATCAAGTTCTCTGCTCCATCACTAGTGTTGTGTTCTTGCCACCCATTTTATTTTTGATCATTTAACCATTAGTTTATGAAATGGTTCCGCGTCAGTGCCTTAAATAGGTTCAGTCAGTGAGGGCATCTCTGTAGTGAATATGTATGTAAGGTAGTAAAACAGATCAGACCTTTCTCATTTTGTTCAGAGCTGTGTTTATTGTTAGTTGCACCATCCATTGTGACTCAATCTTTTGCAAACATGTCATATTGTCCTGTGTTACTTTTGTAAATAATTGTACATTTTTCCTTGCTTTGATAGTGATTGTATAATGACAATACAACATTGCTTCAGTATTTCCGACCCGCGGGTCAGTTAAATTCAATGCATGGCTCGCATTCCTCATTAACCATGCTTACACATCACTAAGTTTACAATCTGCACAAGCATTTCGTTATTTTCTTACATTGTGAGCTGAGTCAATCTTAATACATAAAGCATGAACTTTCACTAGAACATTTTGCGTTGCATCTTTGGCTCGGATGGTTGGGATTAGTTCCCATTTTACAACTCAACACGTTATATTCTGTCTTCATTCAGCATCTTACTTCTTTTCTTCCACCTTCGCTGCACTCTTACCATTAACCGCAGCTCCATTCATCTTGCTTTCTTCCTGCTCTTCACTCTCACCTTCCTCATCCTTGTCCTTCTCTTCACCCTCTCCTTGGGCCTCATCTTCCTCCTCTCCATCTTCCTCCTCCTTCTCTTCTCCCTCTTCACCGTTTTCCTCTTCAACTTCCTCTTCTCCTTCCTCGTCCTCACCTTCGAAAACCAGAGATCAGTGTTAGCGGCCGGCCAGTGACCTGTTCCCTTTGCAGTGGGATTGAGTGGTAATTGAGGGAGAACTATAACAGGGAGAGTGTGGAGGGATTTTTCCAGCTGAGAGGTCAGAGGAGCTCTCTTGCTCAGAGCCTCATGTCTCCAAGTGGATCACACCCTCGGCACTGAAACTCCGAGCAGACATGGGCTCTCGTGCTGTAATGGGGAGTGAGACGACCCCACCACCCAATGTCAAGGGAGTGCTGCCAACATTTACTGCTAGCATTTACAGTATTTCAAGAGGGCTAGAATACAAAAACAGGGATGTAATGCTGAGGCTTTATAAGGCACTGGTCAGACAGAACATGGGGCCCAATATCTGAGGAAGGATGTGCTGGCTTTCGAGAGGGTTCAGAAGAGGTTTACAAGAATGATCCCAGGGATGTTTGGGTTAACATATGATTGACGGTGCTGGGCCTATACTTGCTGGAGTTTAGAAGGATGAAGGGAGGGGGCAGTGGTGGGACTTCTTTGAAACATTTACTGTTAGTGAATGTTCTGGATAGATTGGATGTGGAGAGGATGACTCCACTAGTGGGAGAGTCTAGGACCAGAGGCCATAGCCTCAGAGTAAAAGGACATTCCTTTAGAAAGGAGACGAGGAGGAATTTCTTTAGTCAGAGGGTGATGAAGCTGTGGACACCATTACCACTGAAGACAGGGGCAAAGTCAATGGATATTTAAGGTGGACATTGGTCGGTTCTCGATTAGAAAGGGTGTCAGAGGTAATTGGGAAAAGGCAGGAGAATGGGGTTGAGTGGGATGGATAAATCAGCCATAATTGAGTGGTGGGGTGGACTTGATGGGCCGAAGTGAATAATTCTGCTGCTCCATCTGATGAACATGAACTGAGTCATGGCTGCCATCGAACTGTTGGCACTGGGACACTTCTGCCCTTGAGGTTCCACCGGTCAAGACTCTTACCTTCTCCTTCATCAACCTCATCTGCTGGAGGCTCCATCTGAGCTGAGTACGCCTGGACTTGTTGCATGACCTCCTCCTCGGCCTGGCTGCTGGAGTAGGCACTGAAGATGGTGGGCCTGCTGGACAGCATGTACGAGCTGCTCTGCATGGAGTAGTTGGGGCGGCTGAACATGGCGGCGCTCTGTGTGTGGGCATAGCCACTGATCATGCCGCCCACGTTGGAATAGTTGATCCGCGTCTCCTCTCCCTCCAGCAGTTTCCTGGATCGCGGCACAGAAATTCGAAGGGGTTGCTTCAAACATTCCCAAAACATTGTCCCCCTCCCACCCCCTCAATGGCCCATCAGCAAGAACCGGCTGCCCCCTAAGCAGTGTGTCGGTGGAAATGCCACCCCTTCATTCCACGCTCTGAGTCCTCCCACACACTCTCATCTCCTCCCAATGTATACCTCGTTTGTTCCATTGTGATTAGTGATTCCCCTTCCACCGCGCTCACAATAACCACCGATTTGATATCACTTCCCTTCCGCATGTTTGTTTTGGCAACTATCTAAACCCCTGCGCTCGGAGTGAACTGTGCCTCGCCCGCCTGTGGCGTGGCCTATAGATACTATTGAACACTGGCACAGCAGAAATATTCAACCGACTGGGAGCGGTGCTGGGAATTCTCTGCTCGGGAGAGAGTCGGGATAGGGGGAGAGAGAGAGAGAGGGGGCTGGGGGGGGGGGGGGGGGGGGGGGCAGAGCAAAGGAGGCGATCCCTAGCATCAGAGGCCAACTCCAATGCACGCATCTCAGCTTTGTATTTCTTCCCTGCAAATCTTCCAGCCACTGAAGGCTGCGGGTCTCCAACGTTAATGACTAAACAGCAGCTTGTTCATTGTCCTTCCCTGGAGAGAGCACAGCATGAGGCCAGTGCGGTACATGCACCACGCCCAGTACTGAATGGCCGCAAACAAATGGTGCAATGCGGGTTCCTGGTGGGACGGGGAGGGGGGGTGGGGGGAGGGGGCGAGGCGAGGCGGCGGCCCTCCACAGTCTCTATTCGCTATGAAAAGTGGCCCTGAATATCGCCGAGGAAGAGCCCCCAGCGAATGCTGAACGGTGAGCCAAATTTCGACCACCCATTGACTTATTTCCTGGGACCCCCAGTCTGAGATATTCCCCTCCCACCCGGTGCCCGAGTTCCCAGGGCAGCGAGAGCTATTGGAGCCCCCTTGCCTCCGGGAACAATTTGTGCCCCCCCTGGAGACAACCCCCTCCCTCGTTTACCTGTAGGCTGCGATCTCGATGTCCAAGGCCATTTTGACATTGAGAAGGTCTTGGTATTCCTTCAGGTAGCGGCCCATCTCGTTCTTGGTGTTCCGGAGCTCATTTTCCAGTTGGCTGATGGCATCCTAAGTGCAGTGAATGGAGATGGTCAAGGGACACGGCGCCGCTCATCCTCCCCACCCCAAACTTCTCCCTCCCGCTTCTCCCCGATCACTTTACCATATCCCACCCCCCTCCTTCCATTGTGTGTTTTCTGTGAGCGTGTTTTGCTACCCCCTTACTCCAAACCCCCTTCCCACTCCGGGTCTCCTTCTGTTTTTTGTCACTTTTTTTTGTCCTTCCCTCTATCCTCTCTCCCCCTCTCCCCGTTGACCTTGTACCCTTATCCTTCTCTCTCCCACCCCCCTCCCCCTCTCCCCCCCCTCCCCTCTCCTCTCCCCTCTCCCCTCCCCGCTCCAAGACCTTACCTGTAATGCGCTGATCTCCCCGCCTTGTTTCTCATCCAGTTCCTGCAGCTGCCTTTCCAGCGCCTCGTTCATCCCCCTCACGCCGTCTATCTCCAGGGTCTTGGCTTTCACCATGCGCCGGTACTCCACCACCTCGTCCTTGGCTTGCTTGGTGGCGTCGTGGTCCTTGGACACGGTTTCGCTCAGCACGGCGAAGCGGCTCTTGTACCAGTCTTCGGCTGACTGCATGTTCTTGGCGGCTACCTTCTCGTACTGCCCGCGGATCTCCCGCAGAGCGGAGGACAGGTCGGGCTTGGCCATGTCCACCTCCACGGTCACCTGCGCGTACTGGATCTGGGCCTGGAGCTCGGCGATCTCCTCCTCGTGGAGCTTCTTCAGGAAGGCGATCTCGTCCATCAGGCTGTCGATCTTCTTCTCCAACTCGGCCCTGGCCAGAGCTGCATCGTCGGAGCCCTTCCTGGCCTCCATCAGCCTGCCCTCGGCATCCTCCCGGTTCAACACCTCTTCCTCGTAGCGGCTCTGGAGGTTCTTCAGGGTGTCCTCCAGATGGTCCCGCTCGCTTTGCGCCGCCTGCCTCTCGTGTTTAGCATCGTCCAACGCCAGTCGCAGGTCCCTCAGCTCCTGCTCGTAGATGCCCTTGAGGCGGGACGGTCCTCCATGTTTCTGGCGCAGCAGCCCCAGCTCAGTCTCCAGCACCTTGTTCTGCTGTTCCAACTCATGCACCTTCTCGATGAAGCTGGCGAAGCGGTCGTTCAGATCCTGCAACTGGGCTTTCTCCTGGGTCCTCAGCGCCCTGAACTCACTGCTCACCACGGTGGCCTGGTTCAGGTCGAAGTTGTCCATCGAGGACATGAGAGAGGACGAGATGCTGTGGGCTTTCCTCACGGCGAAGGAAGGCGCTGAGTAGGTTGTGTAGGAGGGCTTCGCGCTGCTGCCGTACCCGCTCCTGAAATGCTGGGCAGTTCCGTAGGTCCGAGGCATGGAGCTGTCGCCATAGCGCCTCCTGTGAGCGTGAAAGAAGGAGTCGTAGCTGGAAGTGCTCATGGTGCCGAATGTACTGGGTATGGTCCGCAGCCGCCTATTTATACCCAGTCACATCCCTGACGCAGCCCCTTTCACCAGTCAGGTCGATACTGTACACGCCCACTGACAGAAAGCTGACGGGCTCCAATCGCGCCGAGCAAACAAAACTGATGTCCGAATCAATGCAATTCTAGTCTCAGTAGAAATCTGATACAGCTACAGATATTCCACTCAAAATGGTGCCTTCTGCGGCAACTCGTTTGTGTGTTGCTGCCCCTATGTCTGCTCCAATTTGATTCCCATTACTGCTCTGGAACCGCTCTCCACCGCACCCCATATTATGTTCCCCTGCACACAACCAGCCCCGTCACCGTATCCCTGGGACCTGACCCTTGCCCCCCCTCCCCCCTCCCCGTTAGGTACTTTAAAATTCTCTCTCCCCCCCACACACACAGCGGCGCCTTAGCCGGGAGATTCAGTGAACACGGGAGCCTTCCTAACCCTAACCCCCACCCCACCCCATTCCCCCCTCCCCGCATTCCTTTGTCCTCCCACTACACCACGCTGTACGCCCCCCGGGAACCGGTTCGAGTCCACGGCGCGTCTCTATGTGTAAGATTAAGGTGTTTGCAGCATCAAGGAGATTAGTTGGGACAGATAATGATAACACCGTGTCGGTGACATCCAGATCAAGGAGAGCTGGAGTTTGAGCTTACAGTGAATTAAAGAGCGAATATTTTAATTGTATTTATAACACGGGTTGTTGGACTCTCACTTCAAAGCGTGTTCATGTCGAAAATACAATTTGAGCTTTATAAGCTGTTTAAAAAAAAAATAACGGGGCAGAATGTCCTGGTGATATGAATGCAGATGTGTAGAGGGGGCAATGATTGGATTTAATGTTCAAGGGAGTTTGGCGGCCGACACCCGTTGTAGACAAGTCATTGCTTGAAGGGGAGGGGGAGGGGGGAGGGGGAGGGGGGGGGGGGGGGGGGGGAGGGGGGGGGGGGGGGGGGGGGGGGGGGGGGGGGAGGGGGGGGGGGGGGGAGAGGGGGGGGGGGGGGGGGGGGGGGGGGGGGAGTGGGGGAGGGCACCAGTTTTGTTGCAATTGTTACCCAGACCTGAACAAGCGATGGCAAATCTCGCCATGTCGAAAAAACTGCTGCATCTTCGACATTGCAGCCTGGCGGCGAGGGGTTGGGCGGCTCTGCACAGCCAGACTAATAACCCCCTGCCCTTCCCAATTCAACGCATCTCGGCGTGTGGCAACCGCACACCCCGGACCCAGCCGCAATGGCCAAATTGTCCAAAGCTCCGTGAATAAAACAGGGGGGAAAAAATCCTGTCCCAGAAACATCGTGGGTAATTAGTGGTTTGGGAGATTCGGGACGGCTTTGTTTGGAGACTTCAGGGAGAGTCAATGGTGTAAATACCGCGAATTCTGCAGAGGCTGATTTCTTACTTAAGCCAATTTTTTTAAAAAAATTACAGATGTGGAGATTCAGAAAATGTAAACCGAAAATGCAGGTGGCACATCTGGACAGAGGTAACGACTGAGGTCTTCTATCCCAGGTCTTTTCTGTCTCTAATTGTACTGGACATATTGCCTGACCCAGTCTTATACTGCGAAGAGGTTCAAGCGATCGGAAGGCCAGATGATAGACACGAAATGCTGGAGTAACTCAGCGGGACAGGCAACATCTCTGGATAGGAGGAATGGGAGACATTTCGAGTCGAGACACTTCTACAGACAATTGACTGAATCCCATTCTATACGTTCAGCCGGGGGCCTTTAAGTATAGTTGTGTTATTTCTCTAAAGTGTTTGAAGAAGGGTCTCAATTCCGAAACGTCACCTATCCACGTTCACCAGTCACGTCAAGTCAAGTCACATTTATTTATATAGCACATTTAAAAAACAACTCTCGTTGGCCAAAGTGCTTTACATTTGTTATAAGAATAGTACAACAAAACAAACTACATACATATATACATGTAGCCCTCATTCAGAGGACGTCAGGAAAGACTTGGGAGTATAGATAAGTCTTTAGTCTTGACTTTAAAAAGTCGATGGAGGGGGCAGTTCTGATGGGAAGGGGGATGCTGTTCCACAGTCTAGGGGCTGCAACCGCGAAGGCGCGGTCGCCCCTGAGCTTATGCCTAGACCGTGGGATATTCAGCAACCAGAGATGCCGCCTAACTCCCTGAATTACTCCAGCACTTTGTGTCTATGTACACGCATCTGCAGTTCTTTCAGCAGCATCTCTGGAGAAAGGGAACAGGTGACGTTTCGGGTCGAGACCCTTCTACAGACTGAATAAGTCTCCAGTCCCGCTGAGTTACTCCAGCATGTTGTGTCTATCTTCGGTGTAAACCAGCACCTGCAGTTCCTTCCTGCACATCCGCAGTCCCTTGTTTCTACTCTGATGTGTGTCCATAATTCCGCAGTGTGACGCTTGGCATGTGATGACATTAAACTTCAGATTGATGTCTGGTACAGACGGTTAGGAAAGATTTCTGCAGATAGACACAGAATGCTGGAGCAACTCAGCGGGACAGGCAGCATCTCTGGATAGAAGCAATGGGTGACTTTTCCAGTCGAGACCCTTCTATTTCTGTTTTTTTTTAAAGGAAGAGTCATAGAGCATGGGCATAGACCATCCAACGCCCATTTCACACTCAAGTTCTCAAGAGTGTTTTTTTAATCATATAATGATGTGCCGAAACGAAACAATTACATTTACTTACTTACAGCAGCACACCATATACTTAACAAGTCTCAGATAGGACAATGAAACTCTTGCTTGCTGCAGCACAACAGAACATTCAAACATAATACGGACCAGGAGATAAAAGTTCAGTGTGTCTATATACCATAGACCAGTGATTCCCAACCTGGGGCCATGGCAAATTTCAGTGGGGGGGGGGGGGGGGCGGGGGGGGGGGGGGGGGGGGGCACAGAAAGATTTGGGGATTTAGGGGGCCACAGGTTCATTGAAGGGGGCCACAGAGCTACCACCCTGTTGCCTCCTAAATTTCAGTTCTAATAAATTTAAATCTATGTAGTTGAAATATTTTTGATGTTTGTGGAATAGAATATATATATATATATATATGAGATTATATCTGCAATTAATAGACACTGATATTTTTATGGAAGATATTATAATATTGAAGTACCTTTTTTCTGCTAATAATGTCACTTGGGGGGGGGGGGGCACAGAAAAATAAAAAGATCCTAATGGGGCCATGAGCTAAAAAAGGTTATGAACCACTGCCATAGACCCTATATATACACACAATAAATAAATAGATAAAGTGCAATAGGTTGTGATTGTTCAGAGTTTGCTTGATGGTGTGTTTAATAGCTTGGTGGCTGTGGGGAAGAGGCTGGTCCTGAACCTGGTTGTTCCAGATTTCAAGCTTCTGGACCTTCTTCCCGATGGCAACGGAGAGATGAGTGTGTGGCCAGGATGGGGTGGGTCTTTGATGATGTTGGCAGCGTATTTGACACAGCGACTGAGATAGATCTCTTCGATGGTGGGGAAGTCAGAGCTGATGATGGACTGGGCAGTCCATCTAAATGTTTAAGAAGGAACTGCAGATGCTGGAAAATTGAAGATACATAAAAATGCTGAAGAAACTCAGCGGGTGCAGCAGCATCTATGGGGCGAAGGAGATAGGCAATGTTTCGGGACTAAACCTTTCATGTAGGAGCCCTTCGTCACTGACACTTGCTGAAACATCTCAGTCCAACCGCCTTTGAGGTGATACATTCGAAAGACTAAAATAGCTTGAGTCTATGGATAGATTCCATGTCCACAAGATCGTCAAGGTGTTTTACAGCTGCCCAAAGGCACCTTCAAGTGAATGCAAACAGCCCAGACATCTTACAGTGATTTCTGTCTGTGGTATGTTGTACACAAGGGGAAAGTCAGCAAATATTGTGTTACAGGTCTGGTCACCGGGATCAGACACAAAATGCTGGAGTAACTCAGCGCGTCATGCAGCATCCCTGGAGAACATAGATAGGTGACATTTCAAGTCTAGCCCCTTCTTCAGACTGGTTGCAGGGAAGTGGAGAGAGCTAGAACAGTGCAGTGGAGTGACCCTTGTGACTTTCCTTATCCCCACCCCCGGGAATTAGATTAAGAGAGGCCCTAAGCTATTTCACTTGTGAGGCTCCCTCCCTCCCAATCCCCCACCCCCACGACTAGAGGACCATGACTACCCAACAGTGACAGTGTGACACTTTCAGATCCTACTGTATGTTGTCTGGGAATCTGCAGCGTGGAAACTTCAGGCCCGGTGCTGAGTCCAGGCTGCAGGTAAGGCACCGGCTGCGGGCTGCTGGAGGGCAGTAGAGTGGCCAGGGTCAGCGGGCAAAGAGTAGGAGGTCCCGGTAGGTGGATGGTCGGTGAGGCAACGAGGTGAGTAGGGCCCCCCTAGACCTTGAGGCCCTAAGCTTAAACTTGTCTAACTTATACGTAAATCTGGCCCTGCCCACCCCACTGCAATTAGTCTTAAGAAGGGTCCTGACCCAAAATGCCACCTATCCATGTTCTCCAGGTATGCTGCCCGACCCGCAGAGCTACTGCAGTGAGCTTGTGTCTTTCCTTCGTAAACTAGCATCTGCAGTTCCTTGTTTCTGCATGGTCACCTTCATGGTTTCTGTTGGTTGGATGGAGAAATTTCCAGGAAGGGATTGGATGGGCTGGGCTTGTTTTGCTGTGGTGAAAGAGGCCGATCTCAGGGAGGGATATTTCTGCTGCAGGCATAGTAAATGATGGGAGGCATAAATAAGGTAGATAGTCAGATCCTGTTTGCCATGGTAGGGGTATCAAAAACTAGAGAGCATAGGTTTAGGTGAGAGGAAGGGATCTGAGGAGAAAGCTTCTTTACACACAGGGAGGTTGAAATCTGGAACATGCTGACAGAGAATTGCAACCATTATGTTTAACGAGGCATTAAAAGAGAGACAAATAGACAAGGCTAAAAGGATATGGACCTAATGTCGGCAAATGGGATTAATATGGATGGACAATAAAAGCAGAATGGTTACAATTGGCGAAAGGTCCCATTTCTGTGCCATGAGAACAGCTTTCAGTACACGCATTTGGAAGCTATTGATAAATTAAAGACACATTTAGTTACGAGTCACAGAGTCATAGTCATACAACGTGGAAACATGTCCTTCAGCCCAACCTGCTCACACCGATCAACATGTCCCATCTACATTAGTCCCACCTGCCTGCATTTGGCCCATATCCCGCTAAACCTGTCCTATCTATGTACCTGTCTAAATGTTTCTTAAATGAGGTGGCACAGTGGCACAGCGATAGTGTTGGTGCTTCACAGATCAAGAGAAGTGTGTTCAATCCTGAACTTGGGTGCTGTCTGTATGGAGTTTATGCATTCATCCTGGGTTTTCTCTGGGTGCTCCAGTTTCCTCCCACATTCCAATGACGTGCAGGTTTCGAGGTTAATTGGCTTCTGTAAATTGTCCCCAGTGGCACGCTGTATATCTAAAACTAAAATCTGGTTAGTGTCCATTCTCCAGTACATGAATCTGTTTCCATGAAGTTAGGAATGGTTCAATTTTAACCACTATTAAGGACACACTGAATAAATGATGTCCTGCAAGACCAGCAAAGGAGCTGCTTCATTTTCAGTTCATTTCAATAAGATATTTGCTCAGTTCTGTTCACTGTGATGAAGAATTAATGAAAGGCTGTCTTTAATTTTATCTCTCCGGTCTTGCTGATTATTTATTAATAACCTTCAATATGGCAGTGGTATTTAGGCTTGGATCTGAGATTTCATTGTTAAGGCCAAGGTCATTTTCTCTTCTCTTTATACTTAGATGGTCACAGTCATAGTCAAACAACGTGGAAATACGGCCTTCAGCCCAACTTGCCCACACCAACCAACATGTCCCATCTACACTAGTCTCACCTGCCTGCATGTGGCCCATATCCCTCTAAACCTGTCCTATCTATGTGACTGTCCAAATAGAAACATAGAAACATAGAAAATAGGCGCAGGAGTAGGCCATTTGGCCCTTCGAGCCTGCGCCGCCATTCAATATGATCATGGCTGATCATCCAACTCAGTATCCTGTACCTGCCTTCTCTCCATACCCCCTGATCCCTTTAGCCACAAGGGCCACATCTAACTCCCTCTTAAATATAGCCAATGAACTGGCTTCAACTACCTTCTGTGGCAGAGAGTTCCAGAGATTCACCACTCTCTGTGTGACAAATGTTTTCCTCATCTCGGTCCCAAAAGATTTCCCCCTTATCCTTAAACTGTGACCCCTTGTTCTGGACTTCCCCAACATCGGGAACAATCCTCCTGCATCTAGCCTGTCCAACCCCTTAAGAATTTTGTAAGTTTCTATAAGATCCTCCCTCAATCTCCTAAATTTCTAGCGAGTACAAGCCAAGTCTATCCAGTCTTTCTTCATATGTAAGTCCTGACATCCCACGAATCAGTCTGTTTTTTTAAACACTGCAATACTACCCAAAGATCCTATTTTAGGATCTTTGACACTACCTGCCTCAACTACCTCTTCCAGCAGCTCACTCCATACACACACCACCCTCTGTGTGTTTACCCCTCAGGTACCTATTAAATCTTTCTCCCCTCACCTTAAACCCATATCCTCTGGTTCTTGATTCCTCTGCTCTCAGCAAGAGACTGTGTGTCTCCCCGTTGATCCCGATCTATCATGCTGGATGACTTGGAGTGGGAAAAGCCAACACAAAAAGGGATGTTGTTCACCATGTACAGACCACCACATCTGATGAATCCCAGTAACCTAGCCCTTGGCATATTATTACTCATGAAGGAGAGGACAGCGTGTGTTACAATAGACAATAGGTGCAGGGGGAGGCCATTTGGCCCTTCGAGCCAGCACCGCCATTCAACGTGATCATGGCTGCCACATTGTTACATTGTCTACAGCAAATGGATTATGGATTGAAGTTGGGTTAGTTTAGACAACCATTTTAGTTTAGTTTAGAGATACAGCACAGAGACTGGTCCCTTTGGGACACTGGTCTGCAACGACCAGTGACCCTTGCACATTAACACTATCCTACACACACGAGGGACAATTTACACACTTATACCAGCCAATTAATCTACAAACCTGTATGTCTTTGGTGTGTGGGAGGAAGATCTTGGAGAAAACCCATGTGGTCACGGGGAGAACGTACAAACTCCCTACAGACAGCACCTGTAGTCGGGAGAGAACCTGGGTCTCGGGTGCTGCAAGCACTGTAAGGCAGTAACTACCGCTGTGCCACCGTGCCACCCTTGTTGTGTCTACCATAACGAGTAAGGGAGCCAAGTCAGTCAGTTTCATCTTCATAGCTGATTCATTCATCGTTTTGTCATTCATTGAGCTCAAATCCTCAGCCACACTGGTAGTGGTTGGATTTTTTACACTATTTGTTCTTTCTGTTGGAGTACGAGAGCAATATATTATTTAGTCTCTTCGCTTATGTCCACATCTTCACAGAAGAGGTGGCAGGCAAGGGGGACATGTGTTTTG
Source organism: Leucoraja erinaceus (assembly GCF_028641065.1). Classification (NCBI taxonomy): domain Eukaryota; kingdom Metazoa; phylum Chordata; class Chondrichthyes; order Rajiformes; family Rajidae; genus Leucoraja; species Leucoraja erinaceus. Next base: position 6,076,495 of record NC_073411.1, on the reverse strand, counting down.
GAAGACTGGCCCTTATGCTAGTGGGCCCAAGATACAATGTGTAGCTGGATTCCTTTCACAGACTGATTGCTACTAATCATCATGTCTGTTGCAGCTTAGTAGATAACACTCTTGGCACTGAGTCTGGAAGATGATTACTGCCAAGGGAATGCTGCATTGTCAGAGATGTTGCCAGACACTTTTATCTGGGGAAGAATTTACAAGCTCAACTGCACTCAAAACTGTGCAAACATAGTGAAGGATATTTCCCCAGCCACCCTTTCATAAATTTGCCCATCGCCGATCATAGATCATCCCACACAAAACCAATCACCTACATTCCTTCCTCCGGCTTCACACTTTGCAGTTTTTCAATTATTTGGTCGCACGGCCTTTGTCCAACCTTTAGCCTTTACGGCTTGAAAATGACACCAAAACCGGCAACTCTGTATACTGTCTCAGTGTGCTACTGCTAAGCAATTGTGTTGCATCTGAGATGCTTATCTAAGATTGAAAAGACTAGGCTTGTATTCACTGGAGTTTAGAAGGATGAGGGGGATCTTATAGAGACATATAGAATCTTGTCTTGTATAGATCTTATAGAAACTCCCCTCACCTGCCAATTCACATGGACATCTTTAACCCACCCACTGCTCGACTTCCATCTAGACGACCAATTTGGAAGAACCCACCACCAGCTGATTTCACCATCCAATCAGCTTGGAAAAAGGAATGGGAGTCCAAGGACGTCCCAAATAAACATCTGGTGTCAGACCCCACCCTACCGGTCCCTGGCACCAATCTCCCAAGGAAGCAGTGGACGACGCTGAATAGATTCAGGACTGGACATGGCCCTTGCTTGGCCAGCTTTCACAAATGGGGCAGCAGTCCAACCCCACAGTGTGCTTGTGGAGAGCAGCAAACAATGCAATACATCATTGAAGCATGCCCTCAACAAAGACTCAAAGGATGACGTGTCACCCTTCATACAGCAAATCAAGAGGCAACTGAACCAAGGGCCACAGTCTTCGAATAAAGGGGAGGTCATTTAAGACTGAAGTGAGAAAAAAAAAATTTCACCCAGAGTTGTGAATTTATGGAATTCCCTGCCACAGAGGGCAGTGGAGGCCAAGTCACTGGATGGATTTATGAGAGAGTTAGATAGAGCTCTAGGGGCTAGTGGAGTCAAGAGATATGGGGAGAAGGTAGGCACGGGTTATTGATAGGGGACGATCAGCCATGATCATAATGAATGGCGGTGCTGGCTCGAAGGGCCGAATGGCCTCCTCCTGCACCTATTTTCTATGTTTCTATGTTTCTAAGATGTATCTAAGTGCTTATGTATAGGGATGCTTGCACTGAACTGCCTACAAAAATGAAATTCACGGCTGATATGTCTCTCCCTCCTAAACCCAGAGAGGAGGGGAATCCAGGAGAATTCCTGCCTCCTCCCCATAACGTCTGACACCCAGTGGCGGACTGGGTCTAAAAATATTGGTTGCCAGGAGACAAAGGGGGCCCACTTCATCAGGGGCCCACTTGCCATCGGGCAAGCTGACACCCTGGCCAGTCCGCCACTGCTGACACCCATACTAATCAAGAATCTATCTATCTCTGCCTTAAATATACCCACAGACTTTTCCTCCACAGCCGTCTGTGGTGAAGAATTCCACAGATTTGCCACCCTCTGGCGAAATAAATCCCTCCTCATCTCCTTCCGAAAAGAACGTCCTTTAATTGTGAGGCTCAGTCCTGACTCTCCTCTCTTCCAGCGTTCTTCCTTGTCACTGTGGCAGCCCTCTTTGCACCAATGCTTTTCTGCATTAGAAATACTTTATTGGTTGTAAAGCACTTGGAGTGTTAGGGACCCCGTTGTGGAAAGGTTTTGATTTTTTTTAAATCAGATTTTAATCATCTTAGCTTTGAGTGTTTAATTGGCCGTGAAGAATTCTTTCCTTTTCAAGAAATTTAAATCACAAATCACAAATGAGCAGAGATTGACTGATTCTTATATTGGTCTCAGGGGTGACGGGGAGAAGGCAGGAGAATGAGGTTGTGGGGGATTGTTCAGCCATGATTGAATGGCGGAGTAGACTCGATGGGCCGAATGGCCTATTTTTGCTCCTATGACCTTATGAACGTATGAATTGATGTACAAGCGAAATGCCTTTGCCCCTTTGGCCAGCAAACCATTGTCATTCTGAAGAAGGACCCCAACTCTCTAGAATTTAGGAGATTGAGAGGGGATCTTATAGAAACTTACAAAATTCTTAAGGGGTTGGACAGGCTAGATGCAGGAAGATTGTTCCCGATGTTGGGGAAGTCCAGGACAAGGGTCACAGCTTAAGGATAAGGGGGAAATCCTTTAAAACCGAGATGAGGAGAACTTTTTTCACACAGAGAGTGGTGAATCTCTGGAACTCTCTGCCACAGAGGGTAGTTGAGGCCAGTTCATTGGCTATATTTAAGAGGGAGTTAGATGTGGCCCTTGTGGCCAAGGGGATCAGAGGGTATGGAGAGAAGGCAGGTACAGGATACTGAGTTGGATGATCAGCCATGATCATATTAAATGGCGGTGCAGGCTCGAAGGGCCGAATGGCCTACTCCTGCACCTAATTTCTATGTTTCTATGTTTCTAACCCAAAATATCACCTATCCATGTTCTCCAGAAATACTATAGACTTGATGGGCTGAATGGCCTAATTCTGCTCCTATCACTTATGGCCTTTTGAATGCCTGACTCGCTGAGTTACTCCAGCACTTGTGTCTTTTTATAAAAATACAGCATCTGCAGTTCCTTGCCTCTTCCACCTCTTGGATGCCAGTCATACTGAACGCTTTGGAGCGAGTCAGATATTTGGAGACGGTCTCTTCAAGCTTGTTGCTGGTAGAAGCTGCAGGTGTCTCGGAGAACGGGATTTGTTGCAAATTCTGTGCATGTGTGTGCGGCAGAGAGATGTAGATCAAAGATCGCCCACCACAGAGGGCTTGTGGGAGGCGGTGGTTTCACTGCTTGGCCGAGGCCGTGTTGGGAGATGACTGGGGGCGTTCACTGCAGCATAAGACTGCAGCTACCACAAGGATCATTAAAGGCGCTAGCCACTCGACCCGTTCAGGCAGTCCTGGCACGATATCGAGGAACAACCGAATTGACTCAAAATATGTGCAATTAATTACTTTCTCCGTCCAAACTATTTCTCATTTTAATTTTGAACGCAAGGCCGTCTCCCCCGTCGCTGCAGTAATTTACTTTTCAATGTCTTATTTCGTATTAGTCTTATTTCCCGCATTGATAATGTGTTCGGATTGCAAGGAACTGTAAGGAACTACAGATGACACAAAAGTGCTGTAGTAACTCTGTCTGAGGAAGGGTTTCGGCCCGAAACGTTGCCCATTTCCTTCGCTCCATAGGTGCTGCCTCACCCGCTGAGTTTCTCCAGCCCTTTTGTCTACAGCAACTGTCTACAGTAACACCGGACAGGGAGCTGGATGATAAAGGATGGGTGATATTTCGGGTCGGGACCTTTCTCTAGACTTTGTACATCTGATTGCCTGAAAGATACCTTCGATCACCCGTTTAAACGAGTTCTATGATATCCCATCTTTCTCATACAAACCCACGCGGCCATAGGGAGAACGTGCAAACACCACACAGACAGCACCCGAGGTTAGGATCGAACCCTGGTCTCCGGCGCCACTCTCCGACCCAATCTTTAACCTAGTAGAGTACATTCAAGGGATTCCAGATTTCTTAACCGAAGGATGTTCTGTTCATAGGCATCTGATCTCCGCGGGTCTCCAAATGTTGAACTTCCTTGTTGCACGCGATAGAAATTATAGATATTTGCAGAATATCTGCATAAATATATTATAGATATTTCCAGAAGAAAACCATTCGGGTTTAAATTTTGAACTCGCCCCCCCTCCCCCTCCCCGCCTCCCGTCTCAATTACACAATAACACAAAATGAGACCGGCGTGTAACCCCCCAGATTGCTGACAGTCCGGTAGTTTTCGAGACACGTTTGTGTGAAAAACATTTTCCCAGCCCCCCATAGCTATTTATTGCTTCGTGTAGGACCCCAAACGTCACCCGTTCCTTCTACCCAAATATGCTGCCTGTCCCGCTGAGTTACTCCAGCATTCTGTGTCTATCTTCTAAGTATTGCATCGCTGTAGGCAGGGGGAGGCGGGGAATTCTGGCTGGCCAGCTGCAAAGTGTGGGATTCTTATCTGAATATCGTGGAAGGTAAGCGGCAGGCTGTGTGTTCCGAACCGGGTCGAGTCACGAGTTAGTTGTTTCCTGCAATGGCTAGAGAGCCAGAAAAAGGAGTTAGTCTTCAACTTGCCTAAGTATTTTTTCTTGGCAAGATGCCTGGTGGTATAGCCTGTGCATTCTGTCCCTAAAGGACACTTGCGGCATCTGCAGTGCGGATCACACTGCAGTTGCCTCTATGGAACGAATCGGGCAGCCTGTCTGTCTCATTAACGAACAGCTTGCAAGCCCAGCCCCGTGTAAGGAATCAGAAACGCTGTGAAATAATTCTCGCCAACATCTTAAAAATACCAGCCACCCCCCTTCTTAATTACAACTGTCTGAGCGGTGCTGGGAGAAGCGGCCAATGCGGATAATGGCATTAACTCAGACAATCCCTGCAGGTTAGATTACAAGACTTCTCCTAATTCACGTAATCTGAGGATTGAGCTGCGCAAATCCCATTTCCACAATTTGTACATAATTAAAATGCTGAGTTTAGTATGAAGAATGTCAAATGGAAGGGCAAAGCATAACGTTAGTGATAGGACCCTAAATAGCATTGATGTACATGAGGATATTGGGGGTCCACTGCAGAAGTGACACAGAAGTAGGTTGTTGGAGAATGGTATGATACGCTTGCCTTCATCGGTCTGAGCTTTAAGGGTTAGGTTGCAGTTTTATAGAATGTTGGTTAGGCCGCATTTGGAGTGTTGTGCGCAGTTCTGGTCGCCCCATTGCAGGCAGGATGTGGAAACAGGTGCAGAAGAGGTTTACCAGAATGCTGTGTAGATTAGAGGGCGCAGGACGGAACTGCAGATGCTGGTTTACACCGAAGATAAGCACAAAATGCACCTCTGGACAAAAGGAATAGGTGACTGAGCGGGCCAGGTAGCACCTCTGGACAGCATTTGGTGTCTATCTAAATTAGACGGTATTCCATATAGAGAGAGGTTGAACACACTAGGATTGTTTTCTCTAGAGCTTTGGAGGCACGCGAGAAGTATCTACAATTATGAGCGGCCTAGAATAGGCTGGACAGTTAGAACCTATTTCACGGGGTGGAAAAGTTTAATGGTGGGGGAAAAATCTTTGAGATGCGAGGGGGGCAGGCGGGGGGGGGGGGGGGGGGGGGTGGAGATTCAAAGGAGACACTTGGGGGCAAGTTTAGTTACACGGTGGTGGGCGCCTGGAAAACACTTCCAGGGTTGGTGGTGGAAGCAGAGGCTTTTAGATAGGCACATGGATATGCAGGGAATTGAAATATATGGATCACGTGCAGACAGAAGCGATTACCTTCGTTTACTTTAGACATACAACGTGGTGAACAGGTCCCCCAGCCCACTGAGTCCACGCCGACCAGAGATCCGTGTGACACTAGCACTATCCCACACACTAGGGATACTTTTACAATGTTACCGGAGCCAATTAACCTACAAACCTTTACGTCTTTGGAGTTTGAGTGGAAACCGGAGCACCTTGAGAAACCCCACTCGATCACGGGGAGAATGTATACACCACATACAGACAGCGCCTGTAGTCAGGATCGAACCCGGGTCTCTGGCGCTGTGAGGCTGCAACTCTACTGCTGCGCCACTGTGTCTCCATTGATTAGTTTACCTTGGCATCGTGTTCGGCGCAGACATTATGGGCCGAAGGGCCTGTTTCTGCGCTCTATGTAGTGTGTAAGATAGGGTACAGAGCCTTCATTTCTCCTGGACCCTCTTCTCGCCTGGCCACTGGGGATCGGGACTCAAACTCAATGCTGGCAATGCCAACCCCAATGCTCTTTAAGTGCCCTTCAAATATATAATTTGGTTTTGTGTGTTAGACTGAGCCTATGTGCCTATGAAGCTGCTGCATGCTAGATTTCCATTGTACCTGCACCTTAATCTGATTGTGCACTAACTCTTGCTGGTCCCGTGGTCTGACAGGGGTACCTGTCTGTGTTTAATGGGGGCCACCTGACAGTGGTCTGTGATCTGATGGAGACACCTGTCTGTCAGTGGACTGATATAAGGGTGTCTGTCTCGATGTCTGTGCTCTGATGGGTATGTCTGAATGGCGGTGCTGGCTCGAAGGGCCAAATGGCTTACTCCTGCACCTATTGTCTATTGCCTATTTCTCTGTCTGTCTGTGGTCTGACATGATATCTCCCCTGTTTAAGAAGGAACTGCAGATGCTGAAAAAACGAAGGTAGACAAAAGCGCTGGAGATCCAAGGATGCTGCTGCACCCGCTGAGTTTCTCCAGCACTTTTGTCTACCTATGATATCTCCCCTGCTGCTTCTGATGACTGCTCGGTGTTGAGAAAAGTTCAGACGAATTGAGCAAAGGTTATTGAGCCCAGATCGCTGTCCATATGCTGAGAGCGGGGTACTGGGCACCAGGCTGCCGATGAGCAGGGCTACTCTCCCTCAGCGCACCCCATGATCCCAACCCCACGACCCGCTGAGGCATTTATTTGGCTGTGGCAACGATATTCCTCATACATGCGGGGAGTGTGAACATTGGGTGGTTCTTGTTTACCCGGTGAATAGCGAGAGCCTTGAAGAGAGGCCTCGGCAGGGGCACAGATGTCCCAGTCTCGCCAAATGTAGCTGGTGACCTGAAAATTATAAATCTAACTATCTGTGCTGAACGGGGGTAACAAATCAATTCCCCATGCTTTCATTTAGTGCTCCGTTTTTAACTTCTTCCTGGTGATTCGAAGTGTGTAGTGGCGAGTGTGTGGGGTGCAGAGTTGAAACAACATTCCTTGTGGTGTTCAAGCAGGTTTAATGGCCATCTGGATCTGCTAATCAGACACCCGTCATTCTAATGTCTGACACACACACACACCCTGACACACACACACCCTGACACACACACACTGACACACACACTCTGACACACAGTTTTTCACATACATACACACATTCTGACACACACACACTCTGACACATACATACACACACCAGACACACACATACTTTGGGCACGCGCACACACACACACACACACACACACACAACCACACACACACCCACACACACACACACACACACACACACACACACACACACACACACACACACACACACACACACACACACACACACTGACGCACACACTCTGACACACACACTGACACACACACTGACACACACACTCTGACACAGTTTCTCACAGACATACACACATTCTGACACACACACTCACTGACACACACACACTGACACACACACACACACACACACTCACACACACACACACAAACTGACACAAACACACACTCTGACACACACACACACACACACACACACACACACACACACACACACACACACACACACACACACACTTACACACAACACTAACACACACACACACGATCCCTGTGCCATCTTCGCATAGACAGTGAAACGTTCGGGAGTTATAAATCTGCCCAAAATCTGCACAATCAATTGGATTGTATTTCTCTGTAATGAATCCAAGGTTCTGCAGAACCATGATTTACGTTCTTGAGCCTAATGTAATCTGGGGGGAAAAAGCTGCTTTACTTGTTTTTCCCTTGCAGAAATACCCAGGAGCGCATTTCATTTTAAAACATAAAATGCTGAGAGCATTTAAAAGCATCTAAAACGTTTCCTTTTTATTTTTAATTGCAAGTTTCCGGCACCTGCAATTTAAAGGGCGATTCCCTGCCGGCTTTTCTCGATTGACTTTTCGTCCAACACCTGCTCTCCTGTCTCTCGCTGAATTCCCCCTTCACCAGCCCTTGCCTCTTCCGCCCCCCCCCCATCCCCCCCCCTCCATAATATTCCCCCTCTCCCCCCCCCCCCCCCCCCCCCCCCCCCCCCCCCCCACCACCCCCCCCCCTCCCTCCCCTCCCCACCCTCTATCTCTGAAGGACAACAACTTGTTCTTGTCTCGGAAGCCACCTGGGTTCTCGGGTAACAGCAAGGGTTTACAATCGGAGTCACCAGGCTCTGGAAAACGAAAGGCAGCCGCTGTCGTTTCCGAGTTTGCCCGGTTCCATTCACCCCTCGGCCGCTATTCTAGCCCGCTATTCTAGCCCCCCGCTGTTGAGGAAATCATTTTTCACACAGAGAGTGATGAATCTGTGGAATTCTCTGCCACAGAAGGTAGTTGAGGCCAGTTCATTGGCTATATTTAAGAGGGAGTTAGATGTGGCCCTTGTGGCTAAAGGTATCAGGGGGTAGGGAGAGAAGGCAGGTATGGGATACTGAGTTCGATGATCAGCCATGATCATATTGAATGGCGGTGCAGGCTCGAAGGGCCGAATGGCCTACTCCTGCACCTATTTCCTATGTTTCTATGTTTAAGATTGTTGAAAAGCTGCAAAAGGCGAGAATGTAATTGCTCCGGCCCCTGTCCACATAATAATTAAACACCATTGCCTCTTGACACAGCATGTGAGCAGCGGTGACGTCTCCAGCAAACACCCTATATCGCTCTAGGATCTTTGCTCTCCAGCTCTGGCCGAGAACGGCTGCCTGATTTATTTTGGTATTGCCTTGTGTGGGGAACGTTGGGGCGCCACCTGCCGGGTGAAACCGCCCTTTGCACATGTTTTTCACTTAATTTTAAAATGAATAGTAACTTAATCTTCCATCAGACTCATTTTCCCGACCGAAGGGAACGGCTGTCGAGTGGGCAAATTAGAAATGTGCCCTTAATGTGTCTAGTGCAGTTGGTAGACACAAAAAGCTGGAGTAATTCAGCGGGTCAGACAGCATTTCTGGAGAAATGGAATGGGTTGGAGTTTCTGAAGAAGGGTCTCGACCCGAAACGTTACATATTACTTTTCTCCAGAGGTGTTCTCTGACCCTTTTCTCCAGAGATGCTGTCAGATCCGCTGTTACTCCAGCTATTTGTGTCTACCTTCGGTTTAAACCAGCATCTGTTCTACAGGGTCATTCCTACATATTCTGGTGCAGAGTTGATTCTGTGCCTCGCCTTCCCTAGTTGATAGATAGGGGCATTTCTCCGCCGCTGGGAATTGTGGGGGTGGTGGCCTCCATGACCGGTTGAGTTACTTGGTGAATCCAAGTCCAAGTCCTTCCAGCTGCGGAAGCGATGCCGTGTTCCACTTATGCCCGGATACTCATACATGGGACTCGTTGCCAGGCTGAACATGCTCTGAAACAAATCCTAGCCCCGAATCATACTGTGTAAGAAGGAACTGCAGATGCCGGTTTAAATCGAAGATGGACACAAAAATGCTGGAGTAACTCAGCGGGACAGGCAGCGTCTCTGGAGAGAAGGAATGAGTGATGTTTCGGGTCGAGACCCTTCCATGAAGTTGTTTTATGCAGCCTACGTGAGCAGAGTGGCAAACTGAACACAATTTAGAATATCATTTGTGTTGAAGAAGGAACTGCAGATACTGGAAAATCGAAGGTACACAAAAATGCTGGAGAAACTCAGCGGGTGCAGTAGCATCTATGGAGCGAAGGAAATAGGCAACGTTTCGGGCCGAAACGTTGCCTATTTCCTTCGCTCCATAGATGCTGCTGCACCCGCTGAGTTTCTCCAGCATTTTTGTGTTCCTTAGAATATCATTTCCCAAGGAGTCCCTGGTAGAATTGCTGCCGAACAGCTCCAGCAACCGGGTTCAATTCTGACTTCAGCTACTGTCTGGGTGGAGTTTGCACGTTCTTCCTGTGGGGTTTCTATGTCAGAGGGTGGTGAATCAATGGAATTCTTTACTACAGAAGGCTGTGGAGGCCAAATCAATGGATATTTTTAAGACAGAGATAGATAGATTCTTGATTTGTACAGGTGTCAGGGGTTATAGAAACATAGAAAATAGGTGCAGGAGTAGGCCATTCGACCCTTCGAGCCTGCACCGCCATTCAATATGACCATGGCTGATCATCCAACTCGGTGTCCTGTTCCTGCCTTCTCTCCATACCCCCTGATCCCTTTAGCCACAAGGGCCACATCTAACTCCCTCTTAAATGTAGCCAATGAACTGGCCTCAACTACCTTCTGCGGCAGAGAATTCCAGAGATTTACCACTCTGTGTGAAAAAAGTTTTCATCTCATCTCGGTCCTAAAAGATTTCCCCCTTATCCTTAAACTATGACCCCTTGTTCTGGGGAGGAGAAGGCAGGAGAATGGGGTTCGGAGGGAGAGATAGATCAGTCATGATTGAATGGGGAGGGGGGGGGGGGGGGGGGGGGGGATGCAGGGTTTTACGAAACAAATCACTGGGTGGTAAACTGCCCGAGCGAAATATGCCCAGGAAACATGCCCAGTAGACTTGATGGGCCGAATGGCTTAATTCTGCTCCTATCACTATTGACATGACCTTATGACCTTGTGACATATTTGGCAGTGTTCTTCAACTGTGCTTAAACCAAGTACCTAAGTCCCTCTTGTGACCCGCTGGGGTGATATCCCCTCCCTTGTTTGAGGATGGTCCCCGCCGGACACTGCCGTTAATGTCCAAGCAGCGGAACGGCCGTGACTTCTCTGTTGTTGGGGGCGGGGAGGGTTTGGACTGATGCAGTAACGCCGCAGGCTGTCCGCTGGGAATTCAAAGTGCTTTCTGCGGAGCTTTTGTGTTTGAAAGACCAGGCTTTGGATTGGCGAAGTCGTGTGCTGGGGTAACTCCGCCCACTGTTCTGCAGCAAACGCCAGTCTGAAAACGAATCTGGTTTTAAACATTGCAACAAAATGTCTTTTCATCTTTATCCCCTCCCCGTTCTTTCTATCAGTGCTTCCACCCGCGACTTGCCTCTGAAAGCGACCGACTCGCATTTCCAGCGACCCGGGGTGTTCGATCCTGATCTCCGCTGCTGTCTGTGACTGTGCCGAGTGACCTTGTCGGGTTCCCTTTAGTAATAAATTCTCAGTATAAGTCGGTGTAAAGAAATCTGGGAAAAGTTCTTACGGAGCATGTGAGAGATGGTGTGGGCTACAGAGAAATACATTGTGAATGGTAATAATATATAACATAAGCAGATGGCGCAGAGGTATAGTTACTGCCTTGCAGCGCCAGTTCGATCCTGACTACTAGTGCTTGCCTGTACGAAGTTTACACGTTCTCCCTATGACCGCGTGGGTTTTCTCCGGGTGCTCTGGTTTCCTCCCACACTCCAAAGACGTGCAATTTTGTAGGTCAATTGGCTTCGATAAAGATTGTAAATTTTCCTGTGTTTCCGGTCAAGACTCATCTTCAGACTGAGAGTGGGCCAAAGGGCATGTATCTCTAAAGTAAGCTAATTAAAATAACAAATATGAACTGCAGATATAACCATATAACCATATGACAATTACAGCACGGAAACATGCCATCTCGGCCCTTGTAGTCCGTGCCGAACACTTATTCTCCCTTAGTCCTATCTACCTGCACTCAGACCATAACCCTCCATTCCTTTCCCGTCCATATACCTATCCAATTTATTTTTAAATGATAAAATCGAACCTGCCTCCAGCACTTCCACTGGAAGCTCATTCCACACAGCTACCACTCTCTGAGTAAAGAAGTTCCCCCTCAAGTTACCCCAAAACTTCTGTCCCTTAATTCTCAAACCATGTCCTCTTGGTTGAATCTTCCCTGCTCTCAATGGAAAATGCTTATCCACGTCAACTCTGTCTATCCCTCTCATCATTTTAAAGACCTCTATCAAGTCCCCCCTTAACCTTCTGCGTTCCAAAGAATAAAGACCTAGATGCTGGTTTATACCAAAGATAGACACAAAACGCTTCAGTAGCTCAGCGGGACTGGCAACATCTCTGGAGAAAATGGATAGGTGAAATTGGACAATTTGGTCTTTTTCTTCAGAAATAGCAACACCTTTAGAGATTTAATACCAAGGAACTACAGATGATGGTTTATCCCAAGCTGTCTAGACTTGATGAGTCCAGTTTTATCGTGAGTAATAAAGATAATAAATTGAAATGTGAAAAAAATGGAAAGCCAGTACGAACAGGTATGAATTTCATGAATATTTATTTGTAACTGAGTTTTCAGGTTGATTTTAAGCTGAGAAGCATGTGCATGTATGTGGAACACATGCCTCCGGGGCATATTTTGTTTGTGCAGTTTACCACACTGTTCTTTGTGGCTACAATTCTAGGAACAGACTAATGCTCCTGTCCCACTTAGGAAACCTGAACGGAGACCTCTGGAGACTTTGCGCCCCACACAAGGTTTCCGTGCGGTTCCCGGAGGTTGCAGGTGGTTGCCGGAGGTTGCAGGTAGTGGAAGCAGGTCGGGAGACTGACAAAAACCCCCGGGGACCTCCGGGAACTGCATGGAAACCTTGGGTGGGGCACAAAGTCTTCAGAGGTTTCCGTTCAAGTCAAGTCAAGTCAAGTTTATTTGTCACATACACATACGAGATGTGCAGTGAAATGAAAGTGGCAATGCGCGCGGACTTTTGTGCAAAAGACAAACAACCAAACAACCAAACAAATTATAAACACAATCATAACACACATATTCTTTTACATAATAAATAATGGAAGGAAAAACATTCAGTAGAGTTAGTCCCTGGTGAGATAGGCGTTTACAGTCCGAGTGGCCTCTGGGAAGAAACTCCTTCTCAACCTCTCCGTTCTCACCGCATGGCAACGGAGGCGTTTGCCTGACCGTAGCAGCTGGAACAGTCCGTTGTAGGGGTGGAAGGGGTCTCCCATGATTTTATTTGCTCTGCAGTTGCACCTCCTGTTGTATAGTTCCTGCAGGGGGGCGAGTGAAGTTCCCATAGTGCGTTCGACCGAACGCACTACTCTCTGCAGAGTCTTCTTGTCCTTGGCAGAGCAATTCCCAAACCAGATGGTAATATTTCCGGACAAGATGCTTTCCACCGCCGCTGCGTAGAAGCACTGGAGGATCCTCGGAGACTCTCTGAATTTCTTCAATTGCCTGAGGTGGTAAAGGCGCTGCCTTGCCTTACTCACGAGTGCTGAGTTTCCTAAGTGAGGCCTAGAAAACACTTCACTGACTGTGGTGCTGTTAAGATACTTTGAACATTACAGAAACCCAAATCTTTCCCACAGGCTTGCAGATGCCCTGAGGTTTCAATGCTGGATTTCTGTTTCAAAGGTGCTGTCGATATCACATTGGATTAATTCCATAAGATATAGGAATAGACTGGAAATTGCTTGTGAGGTTTCTGATTGACTTTTCCCAGAAGTAAATGATGGGAAAAGATCAATGGACAGTCTTAAGGAGATGTATTTATGATCTGTTCTCAACCATTTCCAGCGATCATTGGCCTCTCATGGATCACAAAACATCAACATTTCCTTCCATCACTTGAACCATTGGGTTTCTCCAGCATTTTGTTAATCTTGTGGGAGTGTAGGTTTATGCCTCTTGATGTTTATATGTCATGAAGTCTTACAGCAGGAAAACAGATCATTCATCCCACCCAATGAGCCCTAACATTGAACCATCCTTTTACATTAGTCTAACACCAACCCTATTTTACTCCCTCAACATTCCTATATTCTACAACTCATAATGTTCCCGACGTTGGGAGAGTCCAGAACCAGGGGTCACAGTTTAAGAATAAGGGGTAGGCTATTTATGACTGAGATGAGGAAAAACTTTTTCACCCAGAGAGTTGTGAATCTGTGGATTTCTCTGTCACAGAAAGCAGTGGAGGCTAATTCGCTGGATGTTTTCAAGAGGGAGTTAGATTTATCTCTTACGGCGAAAGGAATCAAGGGATATGGAGAAAAAAACAGGAACGGGGTACTGATTTTAGGTGATCAGCCATGATCATATTGAATGGCGGTGCTGGCTCGAAGGGCCGAATGGCCCACTCCTGCACCTATTTTTCTATGTTTCTAGAGATTCTTAGAGTCACAGCATACATAATACAGCATAGAAACAGGTCCATCAGCCCAACATACCCATGCCAACCAAGATGCCCCTTCTACACTAGTCCCACCTGCCCACGATTAGCTCTTTACACTCTCAACCTTTCCTATTCATGTACCTGTTCAAACATTTTTTAAGATGGGTGGGTTGGCTAATTTTAAAGAAGATGCGTGGGGCAACATAATTACACAGAGGGTCCTGTCAGTTTAGTTCAGTTTAGTTTATTGTCGCATGTACCGAGGTACAGTGAAAAGCTGTTGCTGTGTGCTAACCAATCAGTAGGAAGACAAAACATGATTACCATCTAAGGTAGGCAAAAGTGCTGGGGAAACTCAGCGGGTGCAGCAGCATCTATGGAGCGAAGGAAATAGGCAACGTTTCGGGACGAAACGTTGCCTATTTCCTTCGCTCCATAGATGCTGCTGCACCCGCTGAGTTTCTCCAGCACTTTTGTCTACCTTCGATTTTCCAGCATCTGCAGTTCCTTCTTAAACTCATGATTACCATCTATACATTTACAGTGTATAGATACATGATAAGGGAATAGCATTTAGTGCAAAGTCACTTAGTTTAGTCTATTGTTTTTATTCTTGTGTGTACCGAGGTACAGTGGAAGACATTTCTGTTGCATGCTATCCAGTTAGTGAATACATGGTTACAATCAAGCCGTCTTGAGGGGGGGGACAGTGGGACATATCTCCGTCTTTTTTTTTCTTATTTCTCTTTTTTCTTCTCGCACTTCTTTGGTAGTTCAGGAGTCTTTTCTTCTCTCTCTTTTGCATCTTTCTTATTTTTCTTCATTCTTTCCTTTTCTCTCTTTTTTTAAATTTATGTATCAATTTATTAAATGTTAAAAATGAAGCTGTACGGAAATTGTATAACACTCATGCCGATTGCTTTATTCATGTACAATTGCTTCTAATTAAAACATTTTTTAAAATTGTAAATTGTCCCTGGTATGTGCTACAGTGCCAGGTGATTGCTGGTCGGCATGGACTCGGTGGGCCGAAGGGCCTTATCTCTAAAGTCCAAAGTAAAGTCTAAAGTCTCTCTCTCTCACACACACACACAGTCACTCTATTAGATTCCAAGAGCAGGTTACCATAATGTGCCTCAGATAATCCTAGTGGTGGTGCTGTGTTGATTTGATCAGTTTCACCGACACTGAGTTTGTGCTGTACTCTGTGTCCTTGGCAATCACAGCATCTCGCACTGTTAAATATTCCAACCTACGCCCACACCATTTAATCCAGACAGGAGCTGTTTAATTACCTTGTGCACTAAAGATAAAACAAATCCCCTCTTTAATTGAACAGCTGCATATCTAGTTTGTAGGACTGATCTCATTTAGTCGCGATAAAATATTAGGGCCAATTATTAAACCTCAAAGAATCCCATCCATATCGGGGATAGTGACAGGAGTTCGGCAGGCTTTCAAGAAACAGCTAAATTTATGACTCTATCCTCTTGAGCGCTGAAAGCATCAGCTTTAAATGAGGGCACGGCCCTGAGTGATGGCAAGATACTGCAGCCCTACAGCAGCCGGGCAGCAAATGCATACTTTATGCTGAAAGCTGGTGCAGTAATGTATAAGGCAGGCGCCTGTAATCTCAGCAGAGAAGGGTGGAGGTTATTTATTCATGCATGGAGTGCTGCTCTCAGAGGCAATGCAGAATGTAGCAATAAGGAACTGCGGATGCTTAGTTTTCAAAGATTCAAAGGTTCATTTATTGTCACATACACCAATTGGTGCAATGAAATTCAAGTTGCCATTGCAGTGCACTAATAAGAATAGTGATATAACCATTCAACCATATAACAATTACAGCACGGAAACAGGCCATCTCGGCCCTTCTAGTCCGTGCCGAACACTTATTCTCCCCTAGTCCCATCTACCTGCACTCATACCGTAACCCTCCATTCCTTTCCCGTCCATATACCTATCCAATTTTAAAGCTGCAACTCGGAGTCCAGGCCGACCAGCGATCACTAGGCACTAACTCTATCCTATACACACCAGGGCCAATTTGGAATTTTTCCAAAGCCAATTAACCACTCAACTCATGTATCCAATAAAAGGTATCTCCTCCACATCATCCTCTCCCACTGAGTGGGAGGCACCTGGAAACCAATTGTTGAAATGGTCCTGAAGTCTCCATCACATTTAGATGTAACGTTGTACAACGAGACTTTAGACTTCAGAGATTTTGACTTTTGAGATACAGCATGGAAACACAGGCCCTTCGGCCCACCGACCAGTGATCATCCCGTACCTTAGCACTATCCTACACACTAGGAACAATTCACAATATTACCAAAGCCAATTAATCTACAATCCTGAACATCTTTGGAGTGCAGGAGCACCAGGGTCACTGGCGCTGTAAGGAAGTAACTTTACCACTTGGCCACTGTGCCATCCCTCAAATTTCCCTGAGGTCTCTTTTTTTTTTGAAGAGGCCCATTTCCCCCCCATGTGAGATGTAGAGGCGAGGAACGCTCCTGTGGATCAGAATTAAGTCTGTGCTCCTGCTGTCACACCTCTGCATCTTGCTTCGGACTCCGTTTCCTTCACCTTCTGTCTTTCTCTGACTTTGTTGATTTTAAGGGCGGCACGGTGGCGCAGCGGTAGAGTGCCGGGTTCGATCCTGGCTACGGGTGCTTTCTGCACAGAGTTTGTACATTTTCCACGTGACCTGCGTGGGTTTTCTCCGGGCGCTCAGTCTGGTCTCCTCTCGCATTCCAAAGACGTACAGGCTTGTAGGTTAATTGGCTTTGGAACAAATTGTAAATTGTCCCTAGTGTGTGGGATAGTGCTAGTGTACAGGGTGATCGTTGGTCAGCACGGACTTAGTGGGCCGAAGGGCCTGTTTCCGTGCTGTATCTCTAAATTAAACTAAACCAAACTAAAACTATACTGGCACTATGCTGCATCCTGTAAGTTTGTCAGGGGGCTGTCTCTGGCCCTTTAAATGGTCGATGGAGGAGACAAATGATGGTGTCTGAACAAGGCATCCGGAAGGTAAAGTAATTGATGCTGTTTAGCTTTGCACCAGTAATTTACCGAGTGGATCATTAATAACAGGGTTATAGAATTTGTGAGATGCTCAGGACTTCCAGGCACCTCATTAAGAGGCTTTTAGAGAGGCACATGAATATGCAGGGGAATGGAGTACGTGCAGGCACAAGGGAGTTGTGGGCATTATGTTCAGCACAGATATCATGGGCCGAAGGGCCTGTACTGTTCTATTGTCTATATACTCATCATCGATCTATTAACTTAATATTTTACTGTTAGGCCACGTTGAAACCTTCAGAGGAGGTTTAAACTTAATAGTAAATGTAATCATTCAGAGTGATATAGAAGGCCATAGAGGCACAGGAGCAGAGACCCGGGTTCGATCCTGACTACAGGTGCTGTCTGAACGGAGTTTGTACGTTCTCCCTGTGACCGCGTGGGTTTTCTCCGAGTGCTCCAGTTTCCTCCCACACTCCAAAGACGTACAGGTTTGTAGGTTCATTTGGCTTCGGTTAAATTGTAAATTGGCTCTAGTGTGTAGGATGGTGCGAGTGTACGGGGATCGCTGGTCACGTGGACTCGAGGGGGAGGGTTGTATTTTATCTTTATTCCATGGGGAGGAGGGATGTTTCATTTTGCTTCTTTCTTCTTTTCTCCCCGCAACATTTACCCCCTCTCCCTCTCCCTCTCCCTCCCACTCTCCCTCTCTCCCTACCACTCTCCCTTCCACTCTCCCCCTCTCCCTCCCACTCTCCCCCCTCTCCCTACCACTCTCCCTTCCACTCTCCCTCTCCCTTCCACTCTCCCTCTCTCCCTTCCACTCTCCCTTCCACTCTCCCTCTCCTCTTCCACTCTCCCCCTCTCCCCTACCACTCTCCCTTCCACTCTCCCTCTCCCTTCCACTCCACTCTCCCTCTCCCTTCCACTCTCCCTCTCTCCTCTTCCACTCTCCCTCTCCCTCTCCCTCTCCACTCTCCCTCTCCCTTCCACTTTCCCTTCCACTCTCCCTCTCCCTGCCACTCTCCCTTCCACTCTCCCTCTCCCTACCACTCTCCCTCTCCCTACCACTCTCCCTTCCACTCTCCCTCTCCCTTCCACTCTCCCTCTCCCTCTCCCTGCCACTCTCCCTTCCACTCCCCCTCCCCTCAAACTTCCTAAATCTCTCTCCCCCCCTCTCTCCCCCCCTCTCTCCCCTCTTTCTCCCCCCCTCCCCCTCTCTTTTTCTCATTCTCTCCCTCTCTGCACCTCTCTCATTCCCTCTCTCCCTCTGCCCCAACCAATGCACCACTGTGTGTGTGTTTCCTTTATTAGATTAATTTCAAACCCCTGCAATCTCCCATTCATCAGCCAAATGCACTTCAGGGAAGGATTTAAAGGCAGCATAGGCACACTGCATTGCTAATGTAATTTGCAAAAAAGGCATCTGTCTGATTTAATAAACCTTTGGCTTGTCTGTAATGAATATGGAGTTCGATGATGCCTGGGCCAGAGTCTGCCTCTCGGTTTCCTCAGTGTTTTATGATGCAGGTCTGCACGGGGGGAGCAGTGGCTCGATGGGCTTGCTGCAGGCCAGCTTTCCAGTGATTGATGAAAGGGCCATTGTCTCAAAGGCATTGTCCCCATGTGATCTTCTAACCAAGTGAACAATTCTCCGGCTCTGCTAACTCGGGCCACTAATGGGCTATTCTGTTCTCGCTGGTCAATTCCACCTGATTTGGTTGTCTCTGCTATTCTGCTTCCCCCCCTCCGTGTAGACAATAAGTGGAGCGCACTGTGCCCCACCCCCCCTGGTGCTGAGCGGGAGTTTGCTTTATGATTAATGGGAACGGAATGAAAAGAGAATAATCGTTTAATCAATGCGTTAACCAACTCGTCAGGCACAGTGCAATTTGGAGAAAAACCTTTCCTTGACATCGACCTCCTCCCCCCCCTCCCCCCCTCTCCTCCACCAACTTAGAAACATAGAAACATAGAAATTAAGTGCAGGAGTAGGCCATTCGGCCCTTCGAGCCTGCACCGCCATTTAATATGATCATGGCTGATCATCCAACTCAGTATCCCGTACCTGCCTTCTCTCCATACCCTCTGATCCCCTTGGCCACAAGGGCCACATCTAACTCCCTCTTAAATATAGCCAATGAACTGGCCTCAACTACCCTCTGTGGCAGAGAGTTCCAGAGATTCACCACTCTCTGTGTGAAAAAAGTTCTCCTCATCTCGGTTTTAAAGGATTTCCCCCTTATCCTTAAGCTGTGACCCCTTGTCCTGGACTTCCCCAACATCGGGAACAATCTTCCTGCATCTAGGCTGTCCAACCCCTTAAGAATTTTGTACGTTTCTATAAGATCCCCTCTCAATCTCCTAAATTGAGAGGGGATCTTATAGAATGCATTTCGTTGTCTCTGTACTGTACACTGACAATGACAATTAAAATTGAATCTGAATCTGAATCTGAATCTGAATCTGAAATTCTAGAGAGTATAAACCAAGTCTATCCAGTCTTTCTTCATAAGACAGTCCTGACATCCCAGGAATCAGTCTGGTGAACCTTCTCTGCACTCCCTCTATGGCAATAGTCCTTCCTCAGATTTGGAGACCAAAACTGCACGCAATACTCCAGGTGTGGACTTCACCCACACCCATCCCCCAAGCCATTTCCTGCTATCTCTGCCCAGCGGCGTGGAGTCCTTGGTCTAGGGGTCTGAGGTGAGACGGCGGGATTGTGTGGGAGAAGGGACGGGGTTGTCCAAGGGCCACGTACAATGCCCAGATTTTGTGTGAGGTGGCCTCCATATCTGTCCACATCTCCCTTGCTTCTTGGTGAACCTATTCACCTGGTTCCAAGCTGCCTCTCCGGAGTCTCTCTCTCTCTATATATCTCTATCTATATTTAAAACTGTGTGTGTGTGTATGTATGTGTGGCTGTGTGTGTTTCTGCCTGTCTTGTGGTTGCCAGCCTTTGATTCGTTGCTACGCCAACACCAGACGCAGAAACGCCGAGATTTTTTCCATTTCGGCAGAGATTTCACTTTTCATTCCAAGTATCCACTCCTACATTTCGTCGTGTTTATGTACACATTTTTAATAAAATCCTTCTCCCCGCTGCCCGCCTCTCGCCTCAAAGACGCCATTTAAAAACAGCCGCACTGCTGAGTGCTGGAATCTTATGTTCGGGAATGGATTGAGTTGGAGGACCACGTCTCCCGTGGGGGCTACGGGTAGGGAACGGGTGCGTTGGGGGAGCAGACCCAACAGATCTGCACTTGGTCTAGTATATATATATTTCTGCTCTATATGTCGCTTTACCACACAGGTAACCATTCAGCCCGTCAAGTCTGTGCAGACTCACTGAGCAATCCCATTCACCCCCACTAATTTTTCTTAAAATCAGTGTTCTCCATATTCCCATCAACTCCCCCCCCCCCCCCCCCCCCCCCACCCCCCCCCAGATCTGATCTGATATCACTTACACTCACAAGGGCCAATCTACAGTGAGAAGGATTTTATTTAAAATGTGTACATAAACACGACAAAATGTAGGAGTGGATACTTGGAATGAAAAGTGAAATCTCTGCCGAAATGGAAAAAATCTCGGCGTTTCTGCGTCTGGTGTTGGCGTAGCAACGAATCAAAGGCTGGCAACCCATTAACCCTAGATAGGCAGTAACTCAGCGGGCCAGGCAGCATCTCTGGAGAAAAGGAATAGGTAACGTTTCGGGTCGAGACCCTTCTTCAACATAAAGAAGGAAAGGTGATGTCTCGAATCCGGATTCTTCTTCAGTCTTAAGAAGTCTGAAGAAGGGTCCCGACATGAAATGTCACCTATCCTTATTCTCCAGAGATGCTGCCTGACCCTCTGAGTTATTCCTGAATTACTCCTGTACTCTGCGTCTATATCTTTGGTCTAATCCAGCATCTGCAGTTCTTTGGTTCCACAACCTAGTAACTTTCTTGGCTTTCAGATATGGGAGGAAACTGGAGCACTATAGGGATACCAATGACAGAATTTTAATAATGTGGATATAAAGAATAAGCTGGTTAAATGCTCTGCTACCTAATCCCAGGAGCAATTATAAAACAAATTGAAATAAAAACTCAAATGGAAGGTTAATTAGTTATTGTAAATTACCCCTCGGTGTAGGTTAATGACAAAATTTTCCAGAAAGTGGGAATGGGATCAATGGGAATTGCTGCTCTGGGAGTCAGCACAGATCTGAATGGCCTCCTCCTGAGCTGATGTAAGTGCGAGAAGCCTACACTGCAAAGGTTAATTTGCAAGTTTGCAAGTTGAATCGGTAGTAAGGAAGGCAAATGCAATGTTAGCATTTATTTCGAGAGGTGTTGGGTATAAAAACAGGAATGTTGTGGTGAGGCTTTCTAAGGCGCTGGCCAGACCACATTTGGAGTATGTCAAGGGTTACAGGGAGAAGGCAGTAGAATGGGGTTGAGAGAGAAAGATAGATCAGCCACGATTGAATGGCGGAGTAGACATGATGGGCCAAATGGCCGAATCCCGCTCCGATGACTCGTGAGCTGATGCAAGTCACTGGGTCACATCGGGGGACTCCGGACACATCACCAACAGCTCGGCCAAAGCAAGAAAGAGCGTTTATAAGAAGCAAGGAGTTAGCAATGCTTAGGGAGGTAGTTCCCAAGATTGAGAGCCTAAACAGTGGAATGCAGCCGGCCAGTGATGAAATCGTCCACAGACCCATGCTGTCTATGCAGAGTTTGTACGTTCTCCCTGGGACTGTGTGGGTTTTCTCCGGGTGCTCCGGTTTCCTTCCACACTCCAAAGACGTACAGGTTTGCAGGTTCATTGGCTTCTGTAAATTGTAAATTGTCCCCTAATATGTAGGATGGGTGCTAGTGCATGGGGATTGCTGGTCGCCGTGGACCCGGTGAGACAGGGACAGTTTCCGCGCTGTGGAAATCTAAACTAAAGTAGCAGCTTGGAAATACGGTTATAACAAGGAACTGCAGATGCTGGTCTACAAAATAAGACACAAAGTGTTGGAGAAACTCAGTGGGTCAGGCAGCATCTCTGGAGAACATGCATAGGTGACGTTTCGGGCCAGGGCCTTTCATCAGAGAGTTCTCCCGAGTTTGCCCTGATTCGAACTCGGAGATTTACGGTAATGGCCACTCGTCGGTACTCGGGGCTCTCGTGGACATTTTTCAACATGTTGAAAAATCTTCACGAGTCTTCCCGTGCTTACCTGCCGTTAGCGAGTCTTCCCGAGTACCTGCGGTTAGCGTTACGAGCCGCTAAGAGACATCCCCAAGTTCCAACGTACCCGCCACGTACTTTCTACGTGCTTCCACGAGTTTGATTTTTTTTAAACTCAGAAGAGCTCTTGAATGAACTCTTACAGTGGGACAGGGGTAAGCTGCTGATATAAATACATATGTGTAGGAAGGAACTGCAGATGCTGGTTTAAACCAAAGATAGACACAAAATGCTGGAGTCCTTCTTCAGAGGACTCGACCCGAAACGTCACCCATTCCTTCTCTCTAGAGATGCTGCCTGTCATAGAAACATAGAAATTAGGTGCAGGAGTAGGACATTCGGCCCTTCGAGCCTGCACCGCCATTCAATATGATCATGGCTGATCATCCAACTCAGTATCCTATCCCTGTCCATACCCCCTGATCCCCTTAGCCACAAGGGCCACATCTAACTCCGTCTTAAATATAGCCAATGAACTGGCCTCAACTACCCTCTGTGGCAGAGAGTTCCAGAGATTCACCACTCTCTGTGTGAAAAAAGTTCTTCTCATCTCGGTTTTAAATATTTCCCCCTTATCCTTAAGCTGTGACCCCTTGTCCTGGACTTCCCTAACATCGGGAACAATCTTCCTGCATCTAGCCTGTCCAACCCCTTAAGAATTTTGTAAGTTTCTATAAGATCCCCTCTCAATCTCCTAAATTCTAGAGAGTATAAACCAAGTCTATCCAGTCTTTCTTCATAAGACAGTCCTGACATCCCAGGAATCAGTCTGGTGAACCTTCTCTGCACTCCCTCTATGGCAATAATGTCCTTCCTCAGATTTGGAGACCAAAACTGTACGCAATACTCCAGATGTGGTCTCACCAAGACCCTGTACAACTGCAGTAGAACCTCCCTGCTCCTATACTCAAATCCTTTTGCAATGAAAGCTAACATACCATTCGCTTTCCTTACTGCCTGCTGCACCTGCATGCCTACCTTCAATGACTGGTGTACCATGACACCCAGGTCTCGCGGCATCTCCCCCTTTCCCAATCGGCCACCGTTTAGATAATAGTCTGCTTTCCCGTTTTTGCCACCAAAATGGATAACCTCACATTTATCCACATTATACTGCATCTGCCAAACATTTGCCCACTCACCCAGCCTATCCAAGTCACCTTGCAGTCTCCTAGCATCCTCCTCACAGCTAACACTGTCCCATTGAGTTACTCCAGCATTTTGTGTCCATCTTTGAAATAAATACATCTCTGTCTCGTTTGTGTTGGGTATTGGCAGGGGGCTCTTCTTCCGACGAGTGTCCCTTCACGGCAGCTGGTACAGGGAAAGACCGTTGCTCTTCTCCCGATAAGGGCCCTCTGACACCTGTCTCCCCAAAGTAAAATCTGGCATTGAGCAGCAGTGATGAATGGACTCCCCCCTGTCTTAACGACGTGCTGTTAGGAGTTTGAGTTGCAAATGGACTGGGCTGAGGACCGCAAATGGAAGTGGTCAAAGGTTAATGCACCACTCGTGGAATTGTAATCCCAGAGGAAGCCTTTATAACAAGAGGAATCGAATATAGGAGCAAAGAGGTCCTACTGCAGTTGTACAGAGCCCTAGTGAGACCACACCTGGAGTATTGTGTGCAGTTTTGGTCCCCCTAATTTGAGGAAGGACATTCTTGCTATTGAGGGAGTGCAGCGTAGGTTTACAAGGTTAATTCCCGGGATGGCAGGACTGTCATGGCTGAGAGAATGGAGCAGCTGGGCTTGTACACTCTGGAGTTTAGAAGGATGAGAGGGAATCTCATTGAAACATATAATATTGTTAAGGGCTTGGGCACATTAGAGGCAGGAAACATGTTCCCGATGTTGGTGGAGTCCAGAACCAGGGGACAAAGTTGAAGAATAAGGAGTAAGCCATTTAGAACGGAGACGAGGAAACACTTTTTCTCACAAAGAGTGGTGAGTCTGTGGAATTCTCTGCCTCAGAGGGCGGTAGGTGGATGCTTTCAAGAGAGAGCTTGACAGGGCTCTTAAAAATAGCGGAGTCAGGGGATATGGGGAGAAGGCAGGAACGGGGCACTGATTGGGGATGATCAGCCATGATCACATTGAATGGCGGTGCTGGCTCGAAGGGCCAAATGGCCTACTCCTGCACCTATTGTCTACTGAAGCAAGCAGTGGGGAGGAGGAGGGGGAAGGGGGAGAGGAGAACATTGCTGGGAGAGGAGCCCGGTTTGGTTTGAATATGTTGATTATCTCAGGGTATTTGGTGCAGGAATAATAGTTCAGGACGAGGCCACATGCTTGGCGGGTCCATCTCACTCTCTGTATTCAACACCTGCATGTGGCCTTTCCTTCCTTTCCTCCCTCATCCTGCGCTCCGATTCCTCGCAGATCGCTCTTCCCTGCTGATCTTCGCGGCCACTCCCAACGCGGGCAAGACCTGGATGCTCGAAGGAGGAGCGCGGTTTGTTCCTGAGCTGATGTCTTGGTCCAGGTTCGGACGTCTTCCTCCCTGTGAGGCTTTGCAGGCAGCGTCACTCACTAACTGGTGCTGAAACCCCATTCATTGTGCCAAGGTGACATAGAGCATGGATCATAGTGTACTATAGCACATGAACAGGCCCTTCGGCCCACCATGTCAGTGCTAAACATGATGCCAAGACCAACTCTTACCGGCCTGCATGTAATCTATTTTCCTCCATTCCCTGTACAAGTGTCTGTCTGTCTGTCTGTCTGTCTGCCTGTCTGTCTGTCTGTCTGTCTGTCTGTCTGTCTGTCTGTCTGTCTCTGTCTGCCTATCTATCTATCTATCTATCTATCTATCTATCTATCTATCTATCTATCTATCTATCTATCTATCTATCTATCTATCTATCTATCTATCTATCTATCTATCTATCCCTTCCTTAAAAATACCCAATGATATGGCCTACACTGCTGTCTGTCTGTAACATTGAATTCCACAGATTCACCGCCCTCTGGCTAAAGATATTCCTGCCCATCGGGATCAGTCATGATTTTTTGGAACAGCAGGGCAGGCTGGAGGGGCTGAATGGTCTACTCCTTTATTATCATGTCATTCTGACGGACGTTTGCCCACCCTGTCTGAACATCAGCCCTGCCCTGGTTCAGCCCCTGCGAGGTGCCCCCCCCTTCCCCCCCCCCCCCCCCCCCCCCCCCCCCCCCCTCCCCCCCCCCCCCCCCCCCCCTGCCAGTCCTCCACCCCCCCAGGCTCTGTGATATTGGGGATGGATCTGAAGAAGAAACATCACCCATCCCTTCATCCCAGAGACTCTGCCTGTCCCACTGAGTTTTCCCTGCATCATGTGTCCGACTGCTGTGTTCTCAGGCCACGGTTGCATAGAGTGTTGTCGCCCTCTGCTGCCACAGACCTCTCAAAGTTAGACGCATGTTGTAATGCAGGGCCCACAGCAGTGCACATTGATCAGTCTCATTCAGCCTCTGTGTTTTTTTCCTGCAGTATTCGATGCTGCAGCCCCTGTTAATGTTAAGCCTGAAGTTGTTCCACAATGTTGAGAGGCGCAGCAGGCGGCTCGAGCTGGTACGTGAAACCTCCGTGATCTCATTAAATGCTAGAACAGGCTCAAAGGGCCGAGTGGTCTTCTCCAGTTTTAAAACTACCGCGATGATTCATTTTGGTGCAGTGTCAGCTTGTTCTTGATATGAGAGAGAGAGGTAACAGTTTTATTTATATATCTGTTTATCATAAACACTTTGATTTAGCCCCTTGCTCCCGCTGTGAGCAATATGAATATAAATCCACTTTTAAGGAAAGCAAATTATGTTTTATTTGCTGGATTCACGAGGACACATTATTCTCTTTATGAATTATGGATTAGGTAGACGTCAGTGTGAGCATGGACCATAAAACTGTACATCACAGTAACATGGGCAACAATAGTGCCACGTTCAATTCATTTTGTCGGCCTGCAAATGTTTCATATCCCTCCATTCCCAGCGTATCTAAAATATCTAAAAGCCTCTTAAATGCCACTATCATAGTTCCTTCCCACCATCATCCCCAGTAGTGCATTCCAGGCACCCAACACTCTCTGTGTTAAAGACATTGCACCGTGTCCTTTACACTTTGCCTCTCCCAATGGTGGTGCAGCGGTAGAGTTGCTGCTTTACATAGAAAATAGGTGCAGGAGCAGGCCATTCAGCCCTTCGAGCCTGCACCGCCATTCAATGTGATCATGGCTGATCATCCAAATCAATATCCCCGTACCTGCCTTATCTCCATACCCACGATCCCTTTAGCCACATCTAACTCCCTCTTATCTCCATACCCCCCATCCCTTTAGCCACATCTAACTCCCTCTTAAATATAGCCAATGAACTGGCCTCAACTACATTCTGTGGCAGAGAATTCCAGAGATTCACCACTCTCTGTGTGAAAAATGTTTTTCTCATCTCGGTCCTAAAAAGTTTCCCCCTTATCCTTAAACTGTGACCCCTTGTTCTGGACTTCCCCAACATCGGGAACAATCTTCCTGCATCTAGCCTGTCCAACCCCTTAAGAATTTTGTAAGTTTCTATAAGATCCTCCCCTCAATCTTTACAGTGCCTGTGACCCAGGTTCGATCCCGACTCTCTACATTTCTTTGCATTTCTACACTCCATCTTCCCCCAACGTTATTCTTTTTTCCTCATTCCCCTTCAAATCGTTTTTTTCTTTCTTTCTCTCTCTCTCTCTCTCTCTCTCTCTCTCTCTCTCTCTCTCTCTCTCTCTCTCTCCCTCTCCTCTCCTCCCTCTCTCCCTCCCTCCCTCTCCCTCCTCTCTCTCTCTATCCCTCCCTCTATCTCACTCCCTCTATCTCTCTCTCCCTCCATCTCTCTCTCCCTCCATCTCTCTATCCCTCCATCTCTCTCTCCCTCCATCTCCCTCTCTCCCTCCCACTCTCTCCCACTCTCTCCCACAGTGTCTATCCACTCTCTGAGTTATACTCTAGCTCCCTCTAGTGCCCACTGGCTGAATCAATGCTGATTCCAATGAAAAGGGAAACATTTGAATGCCGCAAAGATTGTGCAGGACATGCTGAATCCGTGGGGAGTTTAGTTATGGTAGACAAAAATGCTGGAGAAACTCAGTGGGTGAGGCAGCATCTATGGAGCGAAGGAAATAGGCAACGTTTCGGGTCGAAACCCTTCTTCAGACTGATATGGGGAGGGGGGAGAGGGGGGGGGAGGGGGGGGAGAGGGGGGGGGGGGGGAGGGGGGTGGGGGGGAGGAGGGGGGTGGAAGGAAGAGTTTAGATATGTTTAGTATAGTTTGGCGACATACCACGTTAAACAGGCCTTCGGCCCACCGAGTCTGCACTGACCAGCGATCCCCGCACATTAACACAACCCCTACACACACCAGGGGCAATTTTCCATTTACCAACCCAATTAACCTCAATTCAATTCAATTTTTTTATTGGTCACATCAATTCAATTCAAGTTTATTGGTCACATAAAAAACTCAATTATACAGGTATAACCAGTAGTGAAATGCTTAAGTGCCTGTCTGTGTGTGTGTTTGATGGTGGCGAGGCGGGGCGGGGGTGCAGGTGCTGGCGAGGAGGGTGGGGAGGGGGTTGGGGGGCTGGGGGGGGGGGCACACTCAGTCCTCGTTCAGCAGTCTCATGGCCTGGGGAAAGAAACTCCTCCCTCATTCTCTCCGTGTTGGCCCTGAGCAGCCGGTACCGTTTCCCTGAGGGCAGCAGGGAAAACAGTCTGTTGTTGGGGTGAATGTGGTCCTGGATCATCCTCCTGGCTCTTGACCTGCAGCGCTTGGTGTAGATGTCCTGCAGGTTGGGGTGGGTGGTTTTGATGGTCCGCTGAGCTGAGTGAACCACCCTCCTCAGAGCCAGTTGGTCCCTCTTGGCGGTGTTCCCCCTCCAGGTGATGATGCTCCCACTCAGGATGCTCTCCACAGTATGGGTGTAGACGTTCTTGAGCACCCTGAGGGGGAGCTTGAAGTCCCTCAGCCGTCTGAGATGGTTGGCCTTCTTTACCAGGCTGCTGAGGTGGTGTGACCATGTCAGGTCCTGGGAGATGTGGATTCCGAGGTGCCTGAAGCTCTCCACCCTCTCCACCTGGGTCTCGTTTATGCTGAGGGGGAGGAAGCTCCTCTGCTGCTTCCTGGAGAAGTCCACTATGAGCTCCTTGGTCTTGGAGGTGTTCAGCTCCAGGTTATTCTCCCTACACCAGTTTGCCAGGTGGATGATTTCAGAGCGGTAGGCTGCCTTGTCATTGTTTGAGATTAGGTCTACCACTGCAAACTTGACTATGATGTTAGAGTCTGAGACGGCCTTGCAGTCGTGGGTGTAGAGAGGATACAGCAGAGAGCTCAGCACACAGCTCTGGGGGGCCCCAGTGTTGAGGGTGAGGGAGGATGACTTGTGATGGCCCACACGCACCACCTGTGGTCTGCCGGTCAGGGAATTGTGGATTGCACAATAACCTGTACTTCTTTGCCGTGTGGGAGGAAACCGGAGCACCCGGGGAAAACCCACGCTGGTCACGGGGAGAACGTACACTCTGCACAGATAAGCAGCCGTGGTCAGGATCGAACCCGGGTCTCTGGCACTGTAAGACAGCAGCTCTACCACCACGTTTCACGTAGGGGGGCATAGTGGCGCAGCGGTAGAACTGCTACATACAGCGCCAGAGTCCCGAGTTCAGAAGAACTTTTTTCACACAGAGAGTGGTGAATCTCTGGAACTCTCTGCCACAGAGGGTAGATGAGGCCAGTTCATTGGCTATATTTAAGAGGGAGTTAGATGTGGCCCTTGTGGCTAAGGGGATCAGGGGGTATGGAGAGAAGGCAGGTACGGGATACTGAGTTGGATGATCAGCCATGATCATATTGAATGGCGGTGCAGGCTCAAAGGGCCGAATGGCCTACTCCTGCACCTAACTTCTATGTTTTTATGTTTCTATGTTTCTATTTCAATCCTGACGATGTGTGCTTGTTTGGACGGAGTTTGTACAAACGCTCTCCCGGGGACCTGCGTGGTTTTTCTCCAAGATCTTCAGTTTCCTCCCAAACTTCAAAGAAGTACAGGTTTGTTGGCAATTGGTTTAATTTAAATATAATATTTTCCTTAGTGCACTGTGTATGTAGGGTAGTGTCAACGTGCAGGGATTGCACAATGTGCAGGGGGGGGAGGGGGGTGAGATCACCCAGTTTCCGTAATTCACACCTATCCTTATCTCAAACCCTTTGTCTTTCCATTGCTGGCCTTTGTCCAAACATCTGCCCATTAAAAACACACCTTCACCTGTATCCACCTATTACCCATTAGGCTATGTCCCATCCTATCTTCTCTTCCAACTTTCATCAGGACCAGGGTGGCTGAAGGGCCTGTTTCTGTGCTGTATTTCTCTAGGACTCTGTGAGTAACCCATCGTGACTGTTCCACTGTTCAGTAAGATCATGGCCAATCCAGCAACACTTTCCTGCACTAACTAATATCCCTAAATCTCCAATTGAATTTGTTGAATAATTCAAGATGATAATCAGCGTTTGAAGCAAATATCTGACGGTGACACAAATTGCTGTAATAACTCAGCAGGCCAGACAGCATAGAAACATAGAAACATAGAAATTAGGTGCAGGAGTAGGCCATTCAGCCCTTCGAGCCTGCACCGCCATTCAATATGATCATGGCTGATCATCCAACTCAGTATCCCGTACCTGCCTTCTCTCCATACCCCCTGATCCCCTTAGCCACAAGGGCCACATCTAACTCCCTCTTAAGTATAGCCAATGAACTGGCCTCAACTACCCTCTGTGGCAGAGAGTTCCAGAGATTCACCACTCTCTGTGTGAAAAAAGTTCTTCTCATCTCGGTTTTAAAGGATTTCCCCCCTTATCTTTAAACTGTGACCCCTTGTCCTGGACTTCCCCAACATCGGGAACAATCTTCCTGCATCTAGCCTGTCCAACCCCTTAAGAATTTTGTAAGTTTCTATAAGATCCCCTCTCAATCTCCTAAATTCTAGAGAGTATAAACCAAGTCTGTCTAGTCTTTCTTCATAAGACAGTCCTGACATCCCAGGAATCAGGAATCTGGTGAACCTTCACTGCACTCCCTCTATGGCAATAATGTCCTTCCTCAGATTTGGAGACCAAAACTGTACGCAATACTCCAGGTGTGGTCTCACCAAGACCCTGTACAACTGCAGTAGAACCTCCCTGCTCCTAGCATCTGTGTGGAGAATGGATAGATAGGTGACGTTTCAGGTTGGGACCCTTCAATTCCCTCCGCAGATGCTGCCTGACCTGCTGAGTTACTCCAGGACTTTGTGTTTTTCTCAAGATTCTAGCATCTGCAGTTTAGTTTAGTTTGGAGATACAGCGTGGAAACAGGACCTTTGGCCCACCATTTACAGAGCCAATTAACGTACAAACCTGCACGTCTTTGGAAACGGGAGCACCCAACGCGGTCACAGGGAGAACGTACAGACGCTGTACAGACAAGCACTCGTCTCAGGATCAAACCCAGGTCGCTGGCTCTGTAAGGCAGTAACACTACCATTCCACCACTGGGCCGCCCTGGGCCTCCTCCTTTTTCACTCTGGTTCCTTGTATCTCTAGTTAAGGGAGTTCATTAATGCACAATGGGGTGGGAAGGGAGGTTGGTTTGAGCTGATCAGGTTGGGGACAGAGTCTGCTTGGACCAACTCTCTGACCCTGCCTCCACCTTCACCCTTGTGCTAACATCAATTGGCCTCCTCCTGTTCTGATTCCTTCCGTTCTTATGGTAGACAAAAATGCAGCAGAAACTCAGCGGGTGAGGCAGCATCTTCAGAGCAAAGGAATAGGCGACCTTTCGGGTCGAGACCCTTCTTCAGACTGATAGTTCTTCTGATTGGAATAGAGACCTTTGCATTGCAGTACCGGATGGGTCCACTGGGTGTCAGGACAAACCACAAAGTCCAGTAAAGTCCAAGGATCTCCACTGATGTTGATAGAAGCTTGGGACCACTGTCTAGTTGGGGATTTAACTAGGTGATAACAGGTGGGAAGAAAGGCATGCTCAATTACATGGAGGTGTGCGTTTAGTGCACATTTTTCCAGTAAAGTCCGATTTCAATCGGAGAGGGAACCTGAAGATTGCGTATTTGTCCTTGATCTATAGAAACATAGAAATAGAGGGGAGTACAGAGTAGGCCAGGCTCATTCGGGATGTCCCTTCATGAGAAAGCATAGACCGCCATACTCCCTAGAATTTATGATTGAGGGGGGTTTATAGAAACTTACAAAATTCTTAAGGGGTTGGACAGGCTGATGCAGGCTTTGTCCACATATCCCTTGGGATTCCCGAACAGGGGTAAGAGCTTAAGGATAAGTAACTCTTAGGACCGAGTTGAAAAAAAAAGCTCCACAGATTATGGTGAATCTGTGGAATTGCCTCTGCCACGAAGGTAAACAGGCCCCTTCTCTAGCTGTTTTTAAGAGGGAGTCCTGAAGACATATTATTCTCCGTGGCCAGGGGGTAGACCAGTAAGGCAGGTCGACTTATTTATTTACTTTATTTGCTTGGTTTTGCTGCGTGGTTACGTACTTTTCGTGTTTTATGTCTTTAATTTATTGTTGGATTTTCATTGATGTAATTTATGCGCCTGAATGTTAGTGTGTTTTCATTTTTGTACTGTTGTGAATCTGCCTGTTTAATGATGAAGATTGCTTGATTATAGAAACATAGAAAATAGGTGTAGGCCAGCACGGCCTTTGAGTCAGCTTTGGTTGTTTTTGATAAGGTGCTTATCCAAATAAAGTACCCTATTCCTGCTTTCTCCATTATCCCTCGATTATTCATTATTAGCTATATCTAACTCTATTGAGTACATCATTGTGTTGATTTTACAAGAGGTTTGCAAAGCTGTCAGGTGCTGAGCCAAAGGAACTGGGAGGCAGTGAGAGCAGACTGCATAAAGGCCTGAGGAAGAATCCCAACCCGAAACGTCACCTATCCATGTCCTCCAGAGATGCTGCCTGACCTGCTGAGTTACTCCAGCACTTTGTGATGGGCCCCTTGCCCTGCACACATCTCTCTCCTTTGTTTCCACATCTTTCCCGTGGACCACAGTGCAAAGTCCAAAAGCCATGGAGTTGATGTTCTCCTATCATTATTCATCATGAGGGCAGGTTCTGCTGTTAAAGACCTTCCAGCACTTGTCCCAGCAACACGAACCATCTCTTACAGAAACACAAGATGGTTTCATCATCAGCGGTGAGATTTTAAGGGCGCTAACCACATATAACATTGGGTGTAGGAAGGAACTGCAGATGCTGGTTTGAAACAAGATAGACACAAAATCTCTGGAACTCTCTGGGTGTTGAGGCCAGTTCAGGCTATATTTAAGAGGGAGCAGATGCCCTGTGGCTTTATGGAAGAAGGCAACGGGATAAAGTTGGATGATCACCAAAATGAATGGCGGTGCAGAGGGCAAATGGCCTACTCCTGCACCTAACTATGTTTCATGTTTCGGGTAACTCATCATCGCGGGCGGCATCTCTGGAGAGAAGGAATGGGTGACGTTTCGGGTCGAGAGACTGATCAGTCTGAAGAAGGGTCTCGACCCGAAACGTCATCCATTCCTTCTCTCCAGAGATGCCGCCTGTCCCGCTGAGTTACTCCAGCATTTTGTGTCTGCACCTGCGGAAACAAGCCACCAGTAATCATCTCAAAGCACACAGGCTGCAAATGCTGCACGTTGTGACATGTTACTGAGGAAGGGGCCATGCAGTGGCAGTGCCGACCCTCTGCGCACTCACAAGGCAAATGGTTGTTTAGACAAAGGCTGAAGGTGGCCGGGCGAGGAGAAGGACAATTCAGGACGATTCAGATCATGGCTACGTCTGCAACAGACCTTCATGACCAGCCGCAGCTGGGACTCTGAGAATGGTGCCCAAACCTGGGGACTCTTGCACTCTCCCCCTTCTGACTGACACTCCCTCTCCCTCCTCCCTCCCGCCCCCGCCCCACATAATCTTTGCACATCCCCAATCCTTTCCACTCATCATTTCAATTTCATATTTCATGTTTCTTGTGTTTAATGACCATTGGCAGATTAATTTCCCTCCTGGGATAATATCGTTCTATCGTATCATATTTCGCATAGTATCGGATAATATGTGTACTCAGTTGTCTGTTTCTATACATTCTCTACTCAATTGGGGATTGTACATACATTGGGCAATAACGTTACTGATCTGTGTACAAAAAAATAATTTCACTGTGTCCAGGTACATGTGAGAATAAAGAACCATTGAACCAATCCTATATGTTTCATTGAGTGGGATTGATGGCGCAATGGGCTAAGTGTTCGGCTGGCGACCGGAAGGTAGCTGGTTCGAATCCCGCTTGGAGTGCATACTGTCGTTGTGTCCTTGGGGCAAGACACTTCACCCACCTTTGCCTGTGTGTAAATGTAATGTAATTATGTGAAGCACTTTGGGGTCATATAGCACTAAAAATCTTTTTTAGTTAAATAATAATTAATTATTTAATTTAATTGAAACATATAAGATTGTTAAGGGCTTGGACACGCCAGAGGTAGGAAACATGTTCCTGATGTTGGGGGAGTCCAGAACCAGGGGCCACAGTTTAAGAATAAGGAGTAAGCCATTTAGAACAGAGATGAGGAAACACTTTTTCTCACAGAGAGTGATGAGTCTGTGGGATTCTCTGCCTCAGAGGGCGGTGGAGGCGGGTTCTCTGGATGCTTTCAAGAGAGAGCTAGATAGGGCTCTTAAAGATAGCTGAGTCAGGGGATATGGGGAGAAGGCAGGAACAGGGTACTGAGTGAGGATGATCAGCCATGATCACATTGAATGGCGGTGCTGGCTCAAAGGGCCAAATGGCCTACTCCTGCACCTATTGTCTATAATCCGCTCCACCTCCTGCTCTCGGTCCCTCCATCAGACCTCCTTTTATAGTCGTGTTCCGGTGGCATTTCACCAGAACCCTGTGTCCTGTGGCTGCGGTTTGATTTCTGTGCTCTGGTTGTTGGTGTCAGACGTCTGGGCTCTGAGTCACACAAGGCCACGGCCTCTGCTGATCACAGCTGAATCAACGTGGTTTCCTCAAAGGGAGATTTTGGATACGTGTGGTGCAGCTGTTTTGGCCTGACCACGTTGAGCAATTGCACTGTGCAGCCACGTCACAGCTCCATGAGACCAAACCACAGCATTGATCAACCAAGTCAGTCAGAGCTGAGCTGTCATCTCACCATCCCTGCAGTTTCCATATCCTACATACGTTCATGTATTTCCTAGTGACATCCATGGAGTCTATGCCAACTAGAGTCATAGAGACGTCTTTGGCACATATGTGAGGAGCGTTCGATGGCCCTGGGTCTGTACTCACTGGAGTTTAGAAGGATGAGGGGGTCTCATTGAAAGCTATCGAATAATGAAAGGCCTGGATAGAGTGGATGGGGGAAGGGTGTCGGGAGGCCAGAGGGTGGTGGATCTATGGAGTTCATTGCCGCAGATGGCCGTGGGGACCAAGTAATAGGGTATTTCTAAAGCGGAGATTGATAGCTTCTTGATTAAGGGTGTCAAAGGTTGTGGGGAGAAAGCAGGAGAATGGGGTTGATAGGGAAGAATAGAGCAGCTATGATCGAATGGCGGAGTAGACTCAATGGGCTGAATGACCTAATTCTGCTCACATAGAAGCATAGAAAATAGGTGCAGGAGGAGGCCATTCGGCCCTTCGAGCCAGCACCGCCATTCATTGTGATCATGGCTGATCGTCCCCTATCAATAACCCGTTCCTGCCTTCTCCCCATTATCCCTTAACTCCACTAGCCCCTAGAGCTCTATCTAACTCTCTCTTAAATCCATCCAGTGATTTGGCCTCCACTGCCCTCTGTGGCAGGGAATTCCATAAATTCACACATCTCTGGGTGAAAAAGTTTTTTCTCACCTCAGTCTTAAATGACCTCCCCTTTATTCTAAGGCTGTGGCCCCTGGTTCTGGACTCGCCCAACATAGGGAACATTTTTCCTACATCTAGCTGGTCCTGTCCTTTTATAATTTTATATGTTTCTATAAGATACCCCCTCATCCTTCTAAACTCCAGTGAATACAAGCCTAGTCTTTTCAATCTTTCCTCATATGACAGTCCCGCCATCCCAGGGATCAATCTCGTGAACCTACGCTGCACTGCTTCAATCACAAGGATGTCCTTCCTCAAATTAGGAGACCAAAACTGTACGCAATACTCCAGATGTGGTCTCAGGCCCTATGATCTTATTGATTACTTAGGTTCATTACATCTACTGAGGCCAATATATCCTCCTGATACACAGACCTGGATCGTTTAGTGAATTATTCTGCTGGAGAAATCAACATAGTCACGTTCACAGGAGGCCTTTTCAACAATGACAAGAGAATAAATAGAAAACAAGGACTTGTTGTTTGATTATTTTTATTTGAGAATAAATTGCACATTACCTCCACCTTTAAATGGGATGTCAAATAGAGTCGGCCCATACAGCTTGGAAATATCATAAGATGTCCATCTAAGCTAGTCCCATTAGTCCACTAAACCTTTCCTATCCTTGACATGTCAAAATGGGGTGGGAGATTGCAACCTTCACGTGGTCCACCCTGTTTCGACGAATGCAATCAACCTGGCGTGCACAGACAGAAGATCAAACAGAACAAGTTGTCTTACAACTTTAGGCTGTGCATGCCACACACAAGAATATGACTCATCAAAATATTTGTTTAAATATTGTTATTGTGCCTGCCGCAATCAATACTTTTAATTTAGTTTAGACATACAGCACGGAAACAGGCCCTTCGGCCCTACTGAGTGCATGCTGACCAGCGATCCCTGCACATTAACACTATCCTACACACGCTAGGGACAATTTACAATGATACCAAGCCAATTAACCTACAAACCTGTATGTCATTGGAGTGTGGGAGGGAACCAGAGTTCCTGGAAAAAAACCCCCACGCAGGTCAGGGTGGGAATGTACAAACTCCGTGCGGACAGCATCCATAGTCAGGATCAAACCCGGGTCTCTGGCGCTGTGAGGCAGCAACTCTACCGCTGTGCCACCCCAAGAAATAAGGCTACATTTAATGGCAGTGGTGGGACCTCTCGTGGAACTTTCAATATACCTACCACTGTATGAAACATTTGCGTCTCAGGTTTCTATTACATCCTTACTCTCCCCCCTT
Source organism: Leucoraja erinaceus (assembly GCF_028641065.1). Lineage (NCBI taxonomy): Eukaryota > Metazoa > Chordata > Chondrichthyes > Rajiformes > Rajidae > Leucoraja > Leucoraja erinaceus. The sequence continues at coordinate 6,039,966 of NC_073411.1, read as the reverse complement.
AAATATAAGTCCTCTAGTTCTTGATTCCTCTACCCTGAAAAGAAAGATTGCATTTACCCCATATATTCACCTCCTGATTTTATACACCACTATAAGATCAACTCCTCAGCCTCCCGCGCTCCAAGGAAAAAAGTCCTAGCCTGCCCAACCTCACTATAGATCAAACCCTCGAGTTCTGGCAACAACTTTGTAAATCTCTGCACCTTTCCAGTTTGATGGCATTTTATAGCAGTGTGACCATAACTGAACACAATACTCCAAGTGTAGTCACACCAGCATGTTGTACAAGTGTAATGTAATGTCCTAACTTCTAGACTCACTCCCCTGGCTGATGAAGGCCAACATTACAGATGCCTTCTGCTACACCACATCTACCTGTGAAACCACTTTCAGGGAATGCTGTAGTTGTACATGTAGGTTCCCTTGCTCTGCAGCCCTCCCCAGGGTCCTCTATAAAGGTCCTGCTCCGGTTTGACTTCCCGAAATGCAATTCCTCAGTTATCGGAAATTAAACTGCATTTCTCTAATTTCAAGTAACCCTTGCATTTCCCTCTCTTTCCGTCTCTTCCCCCACCCTAGTTTGTTGAATTTGTGGAATCCCTGCCACAGAGGGCAGTGGAGGCCAAATCACTGGATGGATTTAAGAGAGAGTTCGATAGAGCTCTAGGGGCTGGTGGAATCAAGGTATATGGGGAGAAGGCAGGAACGGGTTATTGATTGGGGATGATCAGCCAATGAATGGCGGTGCTGGCTCGAAGGGCCGAATGGCCGAATGGCCTCCTCCTGCACCTATTTTCAATGTTTCTAGCTGTCCTGCTAGTGTCACTGTTCACATCCCTTCGTTATCACCTCCTCCACTGCCAGCAATGGACCATTGTTCGCTCCTTGGCCATCGGTGCCGGCTCTGATTTGTTCTAGACAGTAGACAATAGGTGCAGGAGTCGGCCATTCGGCCCTTTGAGCCAGCACCGCCATTCAATGTGATTATGGCTGATCATCCCCAATCAGTAATCAGACACAGTCTTGAAAACATCCAGTGAATTGGCCTCCACTTATCTGTACCTTTTCATTCCTCTGCTTCCAACTTCCCAGAAACGTCATCTATTCCTTTTTAACGAGAGATGCTGCCTGACCCGTTGAGTTACCCCAGCATCTTGTGTCTGCCTTCAGTGTAAACCAGCATCTGCAGTTCCTACCTACACACCATGCCTCCTCCAATTTTTCAGACCAGAGCCTCGATTTCTCTAGGGATTCCTTATTCCAACCTGCATTGCCCTTCACTCTACAAGAAACATGCATTCTCTCACTCTGGCCCTTATAAAAACATCGCCACTTTGCACACATCAAAAATCTCCAGTGTAACATCCACTGATCATTAGCAGAGACTATTGATACATCATGCACTCTCCTGCCCATTCCCCGGTCAAGGTAGAGATATAGGAGTCCAGTTGCTTTGCATCTTTGGCTATAAATCAACAGAATAAATAGAGAAGGAAAAAGCTTTGCGAATTTCACTGCGACCACATATAAATAAACGGAACAATTAATACAAGCTACAGGTAACTGGAAGGTTGGAGCAGTCAGTTCCCGTCTGATGTTCAGTTTCTCGGTTTGTTTGGAGGCATCAAGACCTGGAAAGAAGATATTGATACATTCAGTACGTTCCTTAAAACACACGCGCTAGTCTGATGGAGGGTCTAGACCCGAAATGTCACCTATTCCTTTTCCCCGGAGATGCTGCCCGACCCACAGCATTTAGAAATTGCAGAGAATTGTGGACGCAGCCCAGACCATCACTCAAACCGACCTCTCTTCCATCGACTCCATTTACACTTCATGCTGCCTCGGCAAGGCCAGCAGCATAACCTGGGGCCAGTCACACTCCCTCTTCCCCACATCAGACAAGAGGTATCGAAGTGTGAAAACGCACACGTCCAGATTCGGAGACGGTTTATTCCCAGCTGCTATCGGGCATCTGAACCATCCTACCGACAACTAGCGAGCGGTCCTGAGCTACTATCTACTTGGTCAACCTATTTCTGTGTAAGTTGCTAATCAGGTTGAAGTACCTTGGCCGATGGCGGAGGCAACACCGGCTTCTTCACTGGAGCTCGAGGTGGAAATGGCTGGGAGAAAAAGACGAGAAATAATATTAATATTAAGTCTGATCAGCCGATGCTTTCATCCGAGTTGTAATGCCCCTGTCTCACTTAGGAAACCTGAACGGAAACCTCTGGAGACTTTGTGCCCCACCCAAGGTTTCCGTGCGGTTCCCGGAGGTTTTTGTCAGTCTCCCTAATGGTCGAAAGTGGTTTCCTCTTCTATGTTCCTCTGCCGTTTTAAAAATCGGTAATTTTTTTAGTCGAAGGCAGTTGCGATGCTAGTTGAAGGTGGTTGCTGGTGGTTGCAGGATTTACCTTCCACCACCTGCAACCTCCGGCAACCACCTGCAACCTCCGGAAACCACCTTCAACCAGCATCGCAACCGGTTTCGACTAAAAAATTACCGATTTTTAAAACGGCAACCTATTTTTAGTCACGGCCGATTTTGAATAAAATTTTTTTTTTTTAAATAATCGCCAGAACATAGAAGAAGTGTAAACCACTTTCGACCATTAAGGAGACTGACAAAAACCTCCGGGAACCGCACGGAAACCTTGGGTGGGGCGCAAAGTCTCCAGAGGTTTCCGTTCAGGTTTCCTAAGTGATACAGGGGCTTAACACTCAGTGGCGCTCTTTGTCCCCCGTGGTAACAACCCATTGCTGGGATGTGGACTTACCCTGCCAGTGGGGATGGGTGCAGATGGTGGCTTGGCATATGGAGGAAAGGGGGGAGCGGTAGCCATTGGACCCTGGAATATAACGTGAGAATTAGTGAGGTTATCTTGGAGGAAAAGCCAATAATAGGACTTTATCTTGCACCAAACTTTACTCCCTTTAACCTGTACCTGTTCACTGTGAACTCAAGTGTAGTATTTTCTCTAACTGATTAGCACACAACATAAAGCTTTTCATTGTACCTCGGTACATGTGACGATAAACCAAAACGAAACGAAACAAAACTAAATGAAAACAAAACACAAAGGGTGGTGGGTGTACGGAACGAGCCGTCAGAGGAGGTATATACGTCAGCAACTATTACAACTTTTAAGAAACAATTAGACAGGTACATGGATAGGACAGGTTGAGAGGGATATGGGCCAAACACAAGCAGGTGGACTAGTGTACATGGGACATGTTGGTCGGCGTGGGTGAGTTTGGCCTGTTTCCACACTGTATAACTATAACTCGATGACTCTAAACTAAACTAAACATACACTGGACTTTGAGAAGCAAATGACTGCAAGGAATGGTGCTCTGGAATGAGAGGTTATCCTCAATGAAATGATGGTGTTTGTGGACCAATGCAGCCAGAATAACCCAGTGGTGGCACGTGGACTTACCTTGGCAGGTGCAGGAGGAGGAGGTCCCCTGGCGTAAGGGAGAGGGGGTGGAGCCACTTGCATTGGACCCTGCAATTTGAAGCGAGAATTAGTGAGAAGAGAGAACAGAGAGGCTGGTGAGAATGGGAAGGGATGACCTTTAGTTTCAACAACTGGCAGAGTTTTACCCCACTCTGATAGCTTCTATAACAGCCTTTATACTTTAGACTATTTAGAGATTTTTAAAATTTTTTTTTTGGAAAATAGGTGCAGGAGGAGTCCATTCGGCCCTTCGAGCCAGCACCGCCATGCATTGTGATCATGGCTGATCGTCCCCTATCAATAACCCGTGCCTGCCTTCTCCCCATATCCCTTGACTCCACTAGCCCCTATCTAACTCTCTCCTAAATCCATCCAGTGTAGTGCAGAAGGTACACAACATTGCTGGAGAAACTCAGCGGGTGCAGCAGCATCTACGGAGCGAAGAAAATAGGCGACGTTTCGGGCCGAAACCCTTCTTCAGACATCTGGAGACTTTGCGCCCCACGCAAGGTTTCCGTGCGGTTCCCGGAGGTTGCAGGAGGTTGCAGGTAGTGGAAGCAGGTAGGGAGACTGACAAAAACCTCTGGGAACCGCACGGAAACCTTGGGTGGGGCACAAAGTCTCCAGAGGTTTCCGTTCAGGTTTCCTAAGTGGGACAGGGGCATTAGGCTATGCGGCCCCTCAAGTCTACTCCACCATTCAATCATGGCTGATCTGTGTTTTCCTCTCAACCCCATTCTCCTACCCTCTCCCCACAACCCCTGACCCACGAACTAATCATAAATCTCGGCCTCTACTGACTTGACCCCCATCGCCGTCTGTGGGGGGTGGAAGATTGCAACCTTCACGTGGTCCGCCCTGTTTCAACTAATGCAATGAACTCGACGTGCACAAACAGAAGATCAAATAGAACAAGTTTTCCTACAACTTTGGGCTGTGCACGCCACACAAAAGAAGAAGCCATCTGTGGCAATGAATTCCACAGATTCACCGCCCTCTGACTGAAGAAATTCCACCTCACCTCTGGTCATAGACTCTGCCACTAGTGGAAACATCCTCTCCACATCCACGTTATTTATACTCCTGTGTAACGCCACTAAAGTTGGGAGGATGTTGTACTATCAGAGTTTTACACAGTTGAGCAACTTTTAAAGTTCCTATTTTTTGCTTTAAAAAAAAAAATATGACTCAAATTGAAGGATGTGGATTCATGACTTCAGTTTGGTAGTAGTTCTCTGGAACACTAATTCAGCAATAAAGCCACAAGAGTGTTTAAGAAGGAACTGCAGATGCTGGAAAATCAAAGGTACACAAAAATGCTGGAGAAACTCAGCGGGTGCAGCGGCATCTATGGAGCGAAGGAAATAGGCGACGTTTCGGGCCGAAACCTTTCTTCAGACAGGAGTGCTCTGATCATCAGACAGCAGATCGAAACATTGCTCGGACTTGCCTTAGGGTTGTGGGTTCTTTGCATCTGTGGTGTGGCTGGTGCACTTCCTGCAAAGGTTGGGTTTGTGAGTCCGAAGGTTGTTGACTGGAACCTAAGAACAGAATCAGATGATCGTCAATAAAAGGAAAGAGCATCACCTTATATTTCGCTTTGGCAGTTTTCAACCCAGCGGCATCACCCTTGATTTTTTTTCTGACTTCAACGAACCCTTGCTTTCCCTCTCTCTCTCTCTCTCTCTCTCCATCCCTCCCACCCCACTACCTATTAATTTTACTGATTATATTCCTCCTTGTCACCTTTGCCTCAGTCAACAATGAACCGTTGATTTCTTAATCAAAGTCTGTCGATTTCACACCTTACCCCATCCATATCTCTAGACTCCCTCTCCCCTGACTCTCATTGTGAAGAAGGGTCTCGACACAAAACGTCACCCATTCCTTCTCTCCAGAGATGCTGCCTGTCCCGCTGAGTTACTCCAGCTTTTTGTGTCTACCTTCAGCAAAACTTTGGATCCCAGTGTCAAGGGTCAAGGTCTGGAAGCCAGATATCTCTACCATATATCAACATGACATTGGGTAACATCTAATTCAGTTTAGTTTTGAGATACTAGCATGGATAAAGCCCCTTTGTCCCACCAAGTCCCAGCCGACCATTGATAAACCCATATTAATTCTATGCTATCCCACATTCTCATTCTTTCCCAACAATTAGGGGATATTTGACAAAGGCCAAATAACCTGCAAACACACACATGGAGTCATACAGGGTGGAAGTCCCTTTAGCCCAACATGGCCACGCTGACCAACATGTCTCGTCTACACTAGTCCCACCTGCCCACATCCTCCCAAACCTACCCTTTGTGATGTGGGAGGAAGCCAGAGCACTGGGAGGAAAAACATGCAGTCACAGGGTGAATGTGCAAACTCCACAAAGACAGCATCCAAGGTCTGGATTGAACCTGGGTTTTTGGCGCTGTGGGGCAACAGCTCTACTCCTGTGCCTCCCTCATTGCTGAATAAGCAGCAAGAAGCTCTTGAAGCAAACTTTAAACTAACTACATTTCATGGGAACGTGAGCATAGCTGCATTTCGCGGGGATTTTCATATATATCTTGGAAAAGATGAAAACCAGGAACATGTTATAAACAGCAGCAAGGACGAGGACTCCTGCACCTGTTGTCTATTGTCTATTGACAGGAGAGAGGGGCCTCAGTTTAAAAGCAGTACCTCCTATATTGTTGCACCCCCTCAACTCTGAGATGTCAGCTGCGATCTGGACCCAAGGCTCAAGAGTATAACTTGAGTCCACAGTTCTGAGTTGGATGTGTTGCGGTTACTTAGTTTGGTTCAGAGATACAGGGTGGAAACTGGTCCGTCAGCACACCGAGTCCATGCTGACCAGCGATCACCCGTACACTAGTTCCATCCTACACACCCCGTACACTAGTCCTGTTCTACACACTAGGGACAATTTACAGAAGCTGATTAACCTATAAACCTGTTTAAGAAGGAGCTGCAGATGCTGGAAAATCGAAGGTACACAAAAGTGCTGGAGAAACTCAGCGGGTGCAGCAGCATCTATGGAGCGAAGGAAATAGGCAACGTTTTGGGCCGAAACCCTTCGCGTTTCGGCCCGAAACGTTGCCTATTCCCTTCGCTCCATAGATGCTGCTGCACCCGCTGAGTTTCTCCAGCATTTTTGTGAACCTATAAACCTGAACGTCTTTGGAGTGTGGGAGGAAACCGGAGCACCAGGAGAAAACCCACGCAGGTCACGGGGAGAATGTACAATGTCCGTACGGGCAGCACCCGTAGTCGGGATCGAACCCGGCTCCCTGGCGCTGTAAGGCAGCAACACTACCGCTGCACCACCTTGTACTGTGGCCCGGGCTACAGGAGACGGGCCAAGACTCCAAGTTCAGCAACCCGGTTGTGAGCGAGGTGGACAAAAGACAACCGGCCCTTCAGCAGGGTGACTCACCGTGGCTGCGACGGGCTCTTTGCCTTGTACCTCCTCCAGTATACGAAACATCCCACTCCAATCACGGCAATGATCAGTATCACAACCACAATGATGATCACTATTGCTGCAGGGTATGAAGCAAAAACACATTAACACCCGACACACACGGCCGTTGATAGTTACCTTGAGTCATTTTAGGTTGCTGCAGTAGAGTGGTTTATCACGGGGTTATTACCTAGGACCATGGGCTTATTACAGCTGAGTTATACAATGTAAAGGGCCTGTCCCACTTGGGTGTCATTTGCGCGTCATTTACGTGACATCATTTACGTGCGCATGGCGTGCATTATGCGCACATGGCGTGCATTACGCGCGCATGGCGTGCATTACATGCACATGGCGTGCATTACGCGTGCATGGTGCGTGCATGGTGCGTGGTGATGTAGGCAGTGACGCGCGGTCACGTGCGACGCCCTAGGATTTGGGGATTCACGAAATCTTCGTGCAAATGGCGCGCAAATGGGACAGGCCCTTAAGTCTCTCATCCACCCGCAGCAAGAACCGATGAGCTTAAATCCGTGGGCATAGACTCATACAGTGTGGAAACATGCCCTTCGGACCAACCTGCCCACACCAACCAACACCTGACGAAGTGGCTCGACCCAAAACAGCACCCATTCCTTCTTCTCTCCTTCTCTCCCGCTGAGTCACTCCAGCATTCTGTGAACATCTACATTACACACCAGGACATACACGTTTGGCCCATTTCATACTACACCTAGCATGTACCTGTCGAAAGGTGTCTTGCAGACTACCTGGCTCAATTAAAGAATTCCACCGTGTGTTTGCACTTCGCACATGTGACAATAAAAGCTGCATTGAGCCAGTGAACAATTGCACTCAGACTAAGAAAACAAGTGGCATTTATGCCAAGGTATTTGTTTTCTGCAAATCCTCACTCATTTAGTTCAGATTTCCGGCAAAGGTGTTTCATTTTCACAAAGGATGGTTTTGTGGGGAAGGGGTGATTCAGGATTCTGAGTGGGGGGCAGATACAATAGCAACATGGTGAAGTGGGGATTATCAAACTCAATGGGGTAACCGCGGCCTTGACTTGCGATCGTCTTGTGGTAACGTTACCTATAACAGGGAAAATGCTGCTGTGTTTACTATAGCCCGCCTTGAACTGGCACTTCTCCAGATGGTTACAGACCTGTGGAAACGAACATGAAGATGCAATGAGGAACCAAATACTGAGCAATTCCTAAACACTTCACACAGAGGGCACCCTAACACAATGTCCCACCACCATGGCCCTTTAGTACAAACATAGCCTCTGCATTTCAGTATAAACTCACTGCTGGGATGGGTGGCATGCCAGAGAGGATAGGGAACTTGCGGTAAAAGAGCAAGCCTCCTTTTTTTTGTTCCTCGCTCACTGGACTGTACAGTGGCGCAATGGTAGAGTTGCTGCCTTACAGCGCCAGAGACCCACGTTCTATACTGACCACGGGTGCTGCCTGTACGGAGTTTGTACGTTCTCCCCGTGACCTGCGTGGATTTTCTCCGGGTGCTCCAGCTTACTCCCACACTCCAAAGACGTACAGGTTTGTAGGCTAATTGGCTTGGCAACATTGTAAGTTGTCCCCAGTGTGTGTAGGATAATGTTCGTGTACGGGGATCGCTGTTTAGCGCGGTCTCTGTGGGCCGAAGGGCCTGTTCCGGTGCTGTATCTCTAAACTAAACTAGAAAAGATGGCTGCAAGACACTGCATTCAAACGGAATGCTCACCAATTTTTTTAATAGAGGCACCCCATGGAAACAGGCCATTCGGCCCACTGAATCCATGCCGACCATCGATCATCCGTATGCTAGTTCTTATGTTATCCTACTTTCGCATCCTACACATAGAGGCAATTTACTGAGGTGAATTAACCTACAAACCCACACGTCTTTGGGATGTGGGAGGAAACCGGAGCACCCGGGGAAAATCCCAACTCCAAACCCAAAACTGTGCAAACTCTGCACAGACAGCACTCGGAGTCAGGATCGAACCAGGGTCTCTGGTGCTGTGAGGCAGCAACTCTACCGCTGGGCCGCTGTGCCACTGTGCCACCCTTCTCCAGCACCTTTTCCCCCATGACTTTCCTATTGAATGTTCTCTGCAAGTATCTGCAAGCTCGTTGGCACAGTGAGTAGAGTCACACAGTTCCAAAGATTCAGGTTCAATTCCCACACCCTCGGGACACTATAGAGAAGGCAATTAACCTACAAACCTGAAATATAGATACAACATGCAGAAGTAACTCCACAGGTCAGGCAGCATCTCTGGAGAAAAGGAATAGGTGAGATTTCTAATCGGAATCCTTTTACAGACGGCTTCCGACCCAAAACGTGAAGGATTCCTTTCCTCCTGAAATGCTGCCTGACCCGCTGCGTTACACCAGCATTTTACAATACAACACACACAACAATACAATACCGTTGATTGTCATTTGAACCTCAAATGAAGTTCAAACAAAATTTGGTTTCTACAGTCATACAACAAGTAAAGAACCAAGACACACGCCCACACAATTTACACAAACATCCATCACAGTGAATCTCCTCCGCACTGTGATGGAAGGCAAAGGCTAGTCTCTCCCCTGCTCTCCAATCTTCTCTAGATGTCAAAGCCCCCGGCGGGCGACGGCAAGTCCCGTGGCCATTAAGGCCGCGCCAGGCCCTGCCCGGATCTTGTGTCCACCTTCGGTGTAAACTGGCATCTGCAGCTCATATTCCCATACAACCCACAAACCAGCACGTCTTTGGGATGTGGGAAGAAACCGGAGCACCCGGAGGAAGCCCGTGCGATCACTGGGAGAAGGTGCAAACTCTACAGAGACCACGTCGGAAATAAGGATCAAACCCAGGTCTCTGGCACTTTGAGGCAGAAGCTCTACCTGCTGTGACACTGTGCCTCAGGTTATAGGTTCATCGGCCATTGTAAATCACCCTTAGTGTGCGAGTGAGTGGTGGAGAGAGCGGATGTGAATATGGGGTGAGTAGAAGTGGTATTAGTGTCAGATTTATGTCACTAGGACTTTGGTGGCTGGTGTGGACATAGCTCTTTTCCATGCTATATTGCTTGTTCAGTTATATTCTGCAGTTGCATAGGGCTCTGGTGAGATCACATCTCGAGTATTGTGTACAGTTTTGGTCTCCTAATTTGAGGAAGGACATCCTTGTGATTGAGGCAGTGCAGTGCAGGTTCACGAGATTGATCCCTGGGATGGCGGGACTGTCATATGAGGAAAGATTGAAAAGACTAGGCTTGTATTCACTGGAGTTTAGAAGGATGAGGGTGGATCTTATAGAAACATATAAAATTATAAAAGGACTGGACAAGCTAGATGCAGGAAAAAATGTTCCCAATGTTGGGCGAGTCCAGAACCAGGAGCCACAGTCTTAGAATAAAGGGGAGGTCATTTAAGACTGAGGTGAGAAAAAACTTTTTCACCCAGAGAGTTGTGAATTTGTGGAATTCCCTGTCACAAAGGGCAGTGGAGGCCAAGTCACTGGATGGATTTAAGAGAGAGTTAGATAGAGCTCTAGGGGCTAGTGGAGTCAAGGGATATGGGGAGCTCTAGGGGCTAGTGGAGTCAAGGGATATGGGGAGAAGGCAGGCACGGGTTACTGATAGGGGACGATCAGCCATGATCACAATGAATGGCTCGAAGGGCCGAATGGCCTCCTCCTGCACCTATTTTCTATGTTTCTATGTTTCTATTCAGTCCCTAAAAACTCCAGACTAACGCTGGGATGATAGGAGAGGTTGAGACTAGATAGAAGTGTATAAAAAGATGAGAGGCATATAGGCAGTCAGAACCTTTTCCCAGAGTGGAAATATCGGACATTAGAAGGCAGAGCTATATGGTGAGAGGGGGATAGTTTAATGGAGATTTAATGAGTTTAATGAAGCTTTTGACACAGAGAGTGGTGGAGGCCTGGAACACACGGTGGTGGGCAGATACTATAGTGGTGTTCAGGAGGCTTTTAGTGAGGCACATGGCTGTTCAAGGAATAGAGGGATATGGATCATGTCCACACAGATGAGATCAGTTTAACGGCATCATGACTAGTGTGGACATTGTGGGCATGGAGGGCCAGTTCTGGGCTGTATTGTTTGATCTATGTTCTATGTTTAATTCCCACACACCACTGCATGGTACTGTAGCTGAGCAGGGACTGAGATGGTGAACTTAGGCAGCAGCGCCTGCCTAATGCCAAGTCCCAGGGTAGACCACGCTGAAGGGTGTAGACAAGGACCCTGTGGAAGATGGAGAGGCACAAACGTGGCCAGGCCAAGTATCAACCTTACCGCATGCTGAGGGCACTTGCTGGTGCAGTTCTTCAATCTGACTTCGACACATTCTGCATTCACGCACATCTGTGGAGAGGGCAGATTTACAATGAGCATTCAAAATGTAGAAAGAAGGAACCGCAGAGGTTGATTGACGAGTAAAAAGACACAAAGTACTGGAGTTACTCAGCGGGTCAGGCAGCATCTCTGGAGAAATTCAATAAATGACTTTTCGGGTCGGGATGCTTCTTCAGACTGTCTCGACCCGACATGGATGTCACCCATCCCTTTAGTCCAGAGATGCTGCCTGACCCGCTGAGTTACTTATAGCAGCGTATCTTTGGTATAAACCTGCATCTGCAGTTGTTTGTGTCTGCATCTCATTACCTTGTTGTCTCCACACTTTGCGCCATTGTGTACTAATCCTGGGTTAACTCCATCCCGGTCCAGAACGACTTTGCACACTTGACTTCCAATGGTTATTGTCCCAGTGCTGTGAGATGGTGGCCTTTTGTTGCCACCGATACAGTGCAGCTGCCCACACATTATGTCCCTGGGGAGGAAGGAGAATGTTAGAGGTAACGCACTGCCAGACACCACCTACCGATCCTCAGTTCCCTAGAGTGATGGACAGGAGGATAGGCCAGTGACAATCCACATCTCTCCCTCCCAAAATCCATTGACAGTGTGGAGCTGACAGTCATTTCAGCATTGAGATTTGACTTTGGAAACTAGAAATCGGTTGAGTAGGAAGGAACTGCGGATGCTGCTTTCAATCGAAGACAGACACAAAAAGCTGGAGTAACTCAGCGGGACAGGCAGCATCTCTGGAGAGAAGGAATGGGTGATGTTTTGGGTAGAGCAGTTCCTGCCTGTGATTCTGTGAGAGAGAATAGGTGACAAGGAAATAAATGGGCAACTTTCGTTTTTTTCTTAGTTTTAGAGATACAGCGCGGAAACAGGCCCTTCGGCCCATCAAGTCCGCACCCACCAGCGATCCCCGCACAATAACACTATCCTACACACACTAGGGACAATTTACACATACACCAAGCCAATTAACCTACATACTTGTACGACTTTGGAGTGTGGGAGGAAACCGAAGATCTCAGAGAAAACCGGTTACGGGGAGAATGTACAAACTCCGTACAGACAGCACCCGCAGTCGGGATCGAACACGGGTCTCGGGCACTGCGAGCGCTGTAAGGCAGCAGCTCTACCGCTGAGCCACTGTGCAACTGGAACACACATTGCGTGTACAGAGGGAGACTGTGTGCTACACCGAGCAATCAGCATGTTATTAATGGGCAAGTGTACAATATTTTATGTGATGGTTTCACCATTTTAACACTCACTTATCCCTGCAGGATCGATACGTAGTTGTCTTCTTACAGTAACTGTACAGCGAGCCCCTTGTGTTGGTTTGGAAACATTGATTAGGTGCTGTCCGAGCCCCTGATAACAAAAAGAGAAAGCTCCCAAGATTAGCCGGCACGATCAATGTGAACTTTTACATGCGGTTGAGTCTCCATGGTATTCAGTATCGGAGCACTGAAGATAACGGCAGTGAGAGGATCAGGCCATTCAGCCCATCGGGCCTGTCCACAGTACAACAGCATTATACAACAGACTGATCCTCACACCTTTAGAGAGAGAGATTGATTTTAGAGAGATGCAGAGCGGAAACAGGCCCTTCGGCCCACCGAGTCCACGCCGACCAGCGATCACCCCGTACACGAGCACTATCCTACACACCAGGGAGAATTTACAATTTTACCGAAACAAATTAACCTACAAACCTGCACGTCTTTGGAGTGTGGGAGGAAACCTGGGCACCCGGAGAAAACCCACGCGGTCACAGGGAGAACGTGCAACCTCCATACAGGCGGTACATGTCGTCAGGATCGAACCTGGGACTCTGGTGCTGCAAGGCAGCAACTCTACCGCTGTGCCATCTTCTGTCCATATCATTGGACCCTCTTACAGGGAGAAATACATCGACTTCCTTTCATGAATAACACAACTGCCTTAATAACTTCAGTAACTTCCAGGTCAATATTTCCACTGGCACAATGTCAATGGCGGAGAAATCCACAGGGTCACTATCTTCTGGCTGAAGCAATTTCTCCTGATAGATGTTCTAAATGGCACGCCCTATAACCCGAGGCAGATAAACCTATTTCCAGATTCTCCATCCTCTATTATTGGTGATAAATGTCCGCATCTAGAAGCTAACTTAACGCATACTGTAAATTGTATAAAAATCAAAAATTAAAAATGTCTGGATTGATATTTTTAGAATAATCTCTGAAGTTGTTAATACCCAATTGGATCCTGACTCAAAACTAATAATACTAGGAATATCAGAACAAAGCCTAATACTTACAACAAGCCAAAGATACTTTCTTGACTATCGTATAATAACTGGGAAAAAATTAATATTAACATTTTGGAAAGGCCCTATAACCCCCACAATTAAAATGTGGATTATGGAAATGTCAGAGACCCTACACTTGGAAAGAATTAGACTTGTCAATGGACAAACAAGAACTTTTTGTCAGAATATGGTCTCCATTCATTGATTATTTGAAGGGGTAGAAGAATGGTTCAGCACAGGAACCTAACTGAAGCTTGAACTCAGGATTAGATGAAAAGTTACACTTTAATTTACGAACCTATCTCCAATAATGTAATTTATTAATAAATTATCCCATTCTCCCTTATCATGTCTTTTGTTTTGTTTTTATTTTCTTTCTCTCTTGCTCTCTTTCTATAACAAAAAAAACTAGAAGAAGATCCAATACACAACTGGCAATGTTATTGATGTATGACTGATATACATGAAATGTTTTTACTATGATATGTGCCTGCTTCTAATAAAAATACATATTAAGAAAAAAGATTCTCCATCCACCAGGAACACCCTCCCTGGATCTTCAACCAAGCCAGTTTTGATAGAGGAGAGGCTAAAGTTTTAACACTTAGATGCTAACACACTTAGTTTAGTTTTGAGATACAGCAGGTACTCTAGTTCCGTATTATCCCACATTCACATCCTACACTCTAATGGGCAATTTAGTTTTAGAGTTACCGCATGGAAACAGGCCCTTTGGTCCATGGAGTCTGCAACAACTAGTCATCTACCCAACATGATTGGGACAATTTACAGAAGCAAATTTAACCTACAAACCTGCACATGTTTGGAGTGTGGGAGGAAACCGGAGCACCTGGAGGAAACCCACACGGTCGCAGGGAGAACGTGCAAACTCCGTGCAAACAGACAGCACCCGAGGTCAGGATCGAGCTCAGGTCTCTGGTGCTGTAAGGCAACAACTCTACCACTGTGTAAAGGGCCTGTCCCACTTACGTGTCCTTGGCACGCTAATTACGCCACGGTCCCGCGCGATTTCATGCGCCAGCACAGCTGTCTGGAGCACGTGACGTCATTTGAAGAAGGACGCAAAATGCTGGAGTAACTCAGCGGGACCGGCAGCATCTCTGGAGAGAAGGAATGGGTGACGCTTCGTGTCGAGAGTCTTCTTCAGTCTGAAAGAAGGGTCTTGACCCAAAACATCATCCATTCCTTCTCTCCAGAGATCCTGTCGGTCACGGTGAGTTACTCCTGCATTTTGTGTCTATCTTCAATTTTCTTGGCTTTGCTCTTGGAGGAGAAGTGGGGGCGGATCTGGACCCACAACGGCCGTGAGCCCCAGACCCAGGCTATCATTTGCCTGCTTCTGCTGCTGTTCGAGGTGAGACATTGCGTTGAGCCAGGGTCTTGGGGCTGTCCCACATTGGCCGTCAGTTACGTGACAGGCATTTGGCGCGTGAAGATTTATTTCGTGCACAACTATATATCCCTCCACGCTTCTCAGTGGACAGGCTATTTACTGTTCTGCCCCTAACACTATTAACACTTGATATTCTGATAAATAACACTGTGCTCAACTGGTCACTATCCTGTACTGCAACCCGTGAGAATAAGCTTTGAATTCTGAGGGTTTTTGTGAGGATCAATGGGGGGGAATTGTGTTTAATATGTTCATAAGTTCATAAATTATAGGAGAAGAATTAGGCCATTCGGCCCATCAAGTCTACTCCACCACTCAATCATAGGTAATCTATCTTTCCCGCTCAATCCCATAACCCTTGACACCCGCACTAATCAAGAATCTGTTAGTCTCCACATTAAAAACATCCACTGACTTGTGGCCTCCACAGATGTCTGTGGCAATACATTCCACAGATTCACCACCCTCTGACGAAAGAGGCTGTGCCCTCTGGTCCTAGACTGTAGCACTGGTGGAAACATCCCCTCCACATCCACTCTATCGGTGCCTGTCGCTATTCTGTAAGTTTCAAGGCTTCATCCTTCTAAACTCCAGCGAGTACAGACCCAGTGCTGTCAGACGATCATCATAAGTTAGCCCACTCATTCCTGGGATCATTCTCGTAATCCCCCCCCTGCACCCTCTCCAGAGCCAGCACATCCTTCCTCAGATACGGCAGCCAAAATTGCTCACAGTTGTAACATGTGCCAGTGATTTCAATGAGTACAATCTCATCTCAACTGCTTGAAAGACCAGTGGAAGCCATCTCAATAGCATCTCTCTTGTCAACATTAACATTGCTTCAAAGCAACATATCCTGTTGGTGGCCACAATACCAATCGTGGGTGTTTGTAAGTTGGATGAGTCATTTCCCTCATCGCAGAACTGACCACATGATAAAAGTGTATCTGCATTAGATACATTTTACATGCAACAGAAAACCAATTTGCTTCACCCTCTGCAGCTCCTAGAAACATAGAAACATAGAAATTAGGTGCAGGAGTAGGCCATTCGGCCCTTCGAGCCTGCACCGCCATTTAATATGATCATGGCTGATCATACAACTCAGTATCCCAAATTGTCCCAAAGATAGGATAGTATTAGAAACATAGAAATTAGGTGCAGGAGTAGGCCATTCGGCCCTTCGAGCCTGCACCGCCATTTAATATGATCATAGCTGATCATCCAACTCAGTATCCCGTACCTGCCTTCTCTCCATACCCTCTGATCCCCTTGGCCACAAGGGCCACATCTAACTCCCTCTTAAATATAGCCAATGAACTGGCCTCAACTACCCTCTGTGGCAGAGAGTTCCAGAGATTCACCACTCTCTGTGTGAAAAAAGTTCTCCTCATCTCGGTTTTAAAGGATTTCCCCCTTATCCTTAAGCTGTGACCCCTTGTCCTGGACTTCCCCAACATCGGGAACAATCTTCCTGCATCTAGCCTGTCCAACCCCTTAAGAATTTTGTAAGTTTCTATAAGATCCCCTCTCAATCTCCTAAATTCTAGAGAGTATAAACCAAGTCTATCCAGTCTTTCTTCATAAGACAGTCCTCCTGGATTTATACACTGTACCAAGCTATGCGATACTCAACTAATCCAGTTAACCAGAAACTCATAATCACTCCCTCTACCCCCCTCTCCCACTAAGCAAGAGGTACAGAAGTGTGAAAACGCACACCTCCAGATTCAGGGTCAGTTTCTTCCCTGCTGTTATCAGGCAACTGAACCATCCTGCCACCAACTAGAGAGCAATCCTTACCGACCATCTACCTCATTGGAGACCCTTGGACTATTTATAAGAAAGAACTGCAGATGCTGGAAAAATCGAAGGTAGACAAAAATGCTGGAGAAACTCCAGTCTGAAGGGTCTCGACCCGAAACATCACCCATTTCCTTCGCTCCATAGATGCTGCCTCAGCCGCTGAGTTTCTTCAGCATTTTTGTCTACCTTGGACTATCTTTGAGTCAATGACAGAAAACACTAAACATTAACACTGGACTTTATCTGAAAACAAATGCATTAAGATTTTGGGCGCTATTTTTTTGTGTCGAGCTGTGGCAGCTTTGACAGTCGGAGAGGGTAGTGATTCAAAGCTGTGGCAGCTTTTGAGTGTACAGTTCAGGGAAGATTGCAGCCAATAATCTTCCGAGAGTCGCCATCCTGATGCGGTGGGGATAAATCCACTGACTGGATAGCAGCCATGATCAAAATCGAATGGGGAAAAACACAAAGTCTTCAATTTATTGTGCTTCAACCAATATTTTATCTCAACAGAACATTCCCGAAGGCGGGACTGTCGAATGGCCTACACCTGCACCTATTGTCTACGTATCTATGTATCTATGTGACGTTTTGGGTCGGGACCCTTCTTCAGACGGAAGATCAGCATCAGTCTGAAGAAGGGTCCTGACCAAAAATGTCACCTAGCCACATTCTCCAGAGATGCTGGCTGAGTTACTCCAGCACTTTGCGACCTTTTGTGCAAACCTTTTGTGCAAACCGGCATCTATTGCCTAACACTTCAACTGAGTGAAGCATTATATCCATTAAACATTTGTGTGTAAATTAAGAACATTTCGTTTAAAATTAGCACATCATCGCTTCCTTCCCTAGGTTATTTCACTTCCTGCTTCCTATTTAACATCATTTTTTAATTTACAGTTTCTATTTCATCATCCATAACACAATGAATCAATATTTGGTTAACATTGGAACAGATAGTTAAGGTCACAATTCATCCGAATATCTGAACTCCACCATCACATTTCCCACATTTGATGACACCAATTTGTTAACAACTAAATTTGGTTCAAAGATTTTGATTTTTGCTACTGACAAAAACAGTACATCACAGTGAATCTATCTTGAGTGAAAGAACCATCATTGCCTGTGGTCCCACATTCAAGAACCTCCATCCTGCCCATCGATCCAACATAGAAACAAAGAAACATAGAAAATAGGTGCAGGAGTAGGCCATTCGGCCCTTCGAGCCTGCCCCGCCATTCAATATGATCATGGCTGATCATCCAAATCAATATCCCATACCTGTCTTCTCTCCATACCCCCTGATCCCTTTAGCCACAAGGGCCACATCTAACTCCCTCTTAAATATAGCCAATAAACTGGCCTCAACTACCTTCTGTGGCCGAAAATTCCACAGATTCGCCACTCTTGTGTAAAAAATGATTTTCTCATCTCGGTCCTAAAAGACTTCTCTCTTATCCTTAAACTGTGTCCCCTTGTTCTGGACTACCCCAACATTGGGAATAATCTTCCTGCATCTAGCCTGTCCAACCCCCTAAGAATTTTGTAAGTTTCTATAAGATCCCCCCCCCCAATCTTCTAGATTCTAGCGAGTACAAGCCGAGTCTATCCAGTCTTACAAGCAGAGTCTATCCAACGTCACGCATTGAAACATTACCTGTTGATTATCGAGCAGAGACAGATTTTTAATGAGCATCTTCAAGGAGGAATGCGGGGCAGAGAGATGGACATTATTAAGAACAAAATCCAGAGTTTAACCATTGAGACAGTTTTTGTTGAGCATGTGAAAGGGAGCAAACAATGGTGAAACTAAACTTGCTCTGAGAACCATCATAGACTCAATGGGCCAAATAGCCTCCTTAGTTTAGTTTAGTTTAGAGATACAGCAAGGACAGAAACAAGACATAGAAATTAGGTGCCTTTAGGCCATTCGGCCCTTCGAGCCTGCACCGCCAGATCATGTATCATCCACTCAGTGTACCTGACAGCATACCCCCTGATAATTAGCCACAAGGGCCACACCCTGGTCTCTATAGCCAATGCTGGCAAGCTACCCTCTGTGGCAGAGAGTCAGAGATTCACCACCCTGCGTGAAAAAAGTTCTGCTGCGCCATCGGTTTTAACCATTCCCCTTTATCCTTAAGCTGAGAAATTGAGTCGGACTCCCTAACATCGGGAACAGTGTTCCTGCATCTAGCCCCAACCCGAAGAATTTTGTAAGTTTCTATAAGATCCCCTCTCAATCTTCTAAATTTCCAGAGTATAAACCAAGTCAGAGTAGGGAAGATTGACAAGGACAAGTCTGGTGACATGACATGAGGCAATAAGGGACCTGAGATTTTAGGAGTAAATATGAGGGTGGGTCTCACCAAGACTTTACTCAGTAGAGTGGTCCTATACTGTGTGGCAATGAAAGCTTCCATTGAAGGTGGTACTGGAGCTGCCTGGTATGCCTACCTTCAATGTTTTTCTCGCTGCATCTCCCCCTTTCCCAAAAATAATTGGATAGTTATTTCCTGTTTTTGCCAACAGGTCCTTTGGCCCACTGGAGGGTTAACGTGGTCTGAGGCAGCAGGTATATGGGACTAGGGCTGCAAGCGCTGTATGTGTTCTGCTGCGCCACCGTGCCGTAGAAGGGAGAGATAGAGGCCTGTTTCACACCAGTGTAATTATTCCCAACCCGATCCATCCTTTTTATATGCTGCCTGGCCCGCTGAGTTACTCCAGCACTTTGTGTCGATCTTCGGTTTAAGCCAGCATCTGCGGTTCCTTTCTACACAGAGCTTTGGCAGTGTTTACATTTTAGGGTTTTGAAGGATCTTTGCGGCACTAATGAAGAAGGTTGACTTACCAGGCCCCCACAGTGAGGTACACTGTTCCTGGTGAGTGGGGCATCCTCCATTGTAACAGAAAGCCGCCCCTCTCTTACAAGGGGTCCCGTTCATGCGGAATGCATCTTTCGGGCATATGTTGGACGTGCCGTCACAGTTTTCCGAAAGGTCGCACTCGTCTCTGACTCTCCGGCACAGTGCGCCCGCGGCTTTGATCTACGAAGAGCGGGGAGAGCGGATTCACAGTCTCTTCCTGCACAGGGACCCTCACCTCTGCAGGATGCGGCAAGGCCTCTCGTTCACAGGGAAGAACGAGAGAGACGGGGGGAAGTAGACACAAGCAGGCAGAGACAATGAGTCAATGAGAGACAGAGAGAGGCAGATGCGGGCTGACAAGGAGAGAGTTAGTGGGAGAGGGGGGAGAGATGGAGACTCAGAGAGAGAAAGATGTAGAGAGAGCATGGACAAACGGGAGGGAGAGGGAGAGAGAGGGTGGGGAGGATGGGAGATGGAGGGAAACAGACAGACAAGGGTTTGAATGGCACAGTGGTTCCGTGCGCAAAGATCACAGCTCCAGTGAACAGATTCAATCCTAGCCTCGGATGCTGCCTGTGTGGAGTATGCATGTTCTCCATTTGACTGTGTGGGTTTTCCTGGATTCTCTGGTTTCTTCCCACATAATAATGCATGCCGATTGGTAAATTAATTGGAAATGGCCCCTAGGGTGCGTGTGAGTGGTAGAATCAGGGGGTAGAAGATGAGAAGGTGGGGAGTACAGAATGGCTTTGGGATTGATTGGTGTAAATGGATGGTTGATGTAGTCAGGTTGGGCTGAAGATCCTGCTTCTGTGCTGCAGCTCTCTCCGACTATGATAATACACAGGAACAATGAGGGAGCAAGAGAGAAACAAAATGAAGGCAGGGAAACACACACACACACTAAATATGCACTTACGCACACACACACTTACACACACACATTTACACACACACACACACACTTACACACACACACATTTACACACACACACACACTTACACACACACATTTACACACACACACACACACTTACGCACACACATTTACACACACAGGCATACACGCACAGGCATGCACTAACACACACACAAGTAAGTACACGCACGGATTTACACACACATGCACGTATGCACACACACACTTACACATGCACACACACTTACACACACACACTTACGCACACACATTTACACACACACATGCACATTTATACACACAGGCATACACCAACACACACACACGTACGTACACGCGTGGATTTGCACACACACACACACACACACGCACGTATGCACACACACACACACACACATGAACACTCATGTACACACTCGGATTTGCACACACACATGCCCGTACACACACACACACACACATGCCCGTACACACACACACACACGTAGGCACCCACACACACATAAACACACATGAACACACACGTACGCACGTGGACACACACACGCACATACACATAAACACATGTACACACACACAGGTATGGACAAAATAAACTGAGAGCAAAAAAGAGAAAGTAGATACAATTTATTGCAAATTCTGAAATCTCGTTTCAAACTCAAAGTTACTCAGCGGATCGGGCAGCACATCTGGAGGACATGGTTTGATGGAGTTTCAGGCCGGGACCCTTCTTCCTCACCCAAAACGTCACCTATCCATGTCCTCCAAGGGTGTCGGCCAACCCACTGAGTTTCCCCAACAATTAGCATTCTACTGAAGGAGAAAGGAGACACATACACTGGGAGAGACCAGAGGGAGAGGGGGTGCAGGAAGGTGTAAGGAGAAGCAGTGAACGGGTAACGAAGCTCAGAGTAGCACCAGATGAAGGAAGATAGAACGGACTGGATGGATCGAAGGTACCTTGCAATCCTGGCAGCATTCTCCATCTGCACACTGGGCTTCCTCTTTCAGTTTGCATGTCCGAGGGTCACAACAAGGATTTTGACATTCCTGTGGGTGACAAGATACCATGAGGGGCCACCTCCACCACCACACCACCACACCCTCGCCGACAGAGGGAAGCTTGCCCACCGAGGGACGCTCAGCGCCAATTGGGGCACTCAAGCCGGGCTCGCCCACCGCGGACTCCGAACTCGGCCCTGAGCCACCGGCGTTGACGGGACCCCGTTGCCGAGAGCGAGGAGGGGCCCGTGAGCAACCGCTGAGAGCGAGGGGGGCTGTCGAGAGCTTCCTGGTTGGGGGACACCGAGATAGGAGGGTGGGCCTGGCTGGGGAGGTGGGGGGGAGGGGGGTGGGGGGGCCGGGGGGGCTGCTGTCCTGGAGATGAGGAGGGAGGCTAGGACAGTGAACTATTGTAACTTTGTGGTGACACTTGTGTACTAGCTAGGTGAGGTCTGCCACATGATATTACCTGGTTATACACAACACAAAGCATTTCACTGTACCTAGGTGTAGATGACAAGACCTTCTGAATGTTGAGTCAGCAGGGCAGCACTCTGCAAATCGCCAACTGGGACATTTTTTACATTTTTA
Organism: Leucoraja erinaceus; assembly: GCF_028641065.1. Taxonomy (NCBI): domain Eukaryota; kingdom Metazoa; phylum Chordata; class Chondrichthyes; order Rajiformes; family Rajidae; genus Leucoraja; species Leucoraja erinaceus. The sequence continues at coordinate 6,017,769 of NC_073411.1, read as the reverse complement.
GCAAGCCAATTAATCCAATTAACCTACAAGCCTGTACGTCTTTGGAGTGTGGGAGGAAACCGAAGATCTCGGAGAAAACCCACGCAGATCACGGGGAGAACGTGCAAACTCCATACAGGCAGCACCCGTAGTCGGGATCGAACCCGGATCTCCGGCGCTGCATTTTGCTGTGAGGCAGCGACTCTACCGCTGCACCACCGTCAAAGAATATCGGGGGGGGGGGGGGGGAGAGCGTACATCTCTGACACATGTCTGAAGAAGGGATTCGGCCCGAAACGTCGCCTATCTCCTTCGCTCCATAGATGCTGCTGCACCCGCTGATGTTTCTCCAGTATTTTTGTGTACCTTCGAAAACGTACATCTGATGACTCGTGCGGGATCGAAGGGCCGAATGGCCTACTCCTGCACCTGTTACCTATTGACTGACTGCCTGACCCAGCTAGCGTGTGTTAATCGGTGGTGCAGGTCTGAATCTGCACCACATTTATACAGCAGGCGTAAATGACCTCGAAGAGTTGCGACCTGCACTGTCGAAGCTGGTATTAGCCCAGGTAGCTCTTTGTGAACTAGTATGGACTGAATGGCCTTTTTTTTCCAGTTAACAGATACAGCGCGGAGCGGGCCCAGCCAGTCCGTGCCGGTACACTAACACCATCCTACCCACACCAGAGAAAGTTTACATTTATACCAAGCCAATTAACCTACCGAACCTGTACGTCTTTGGAGTGTGGGAGGAATCCAGCGATCCCGAGAAAACCCACGCCGTTTATGTGGAGAACATACAAACTCCGTGCAGCCAAATGCCTGTAGTCAGGATCGAACCCGGGTCTCTGGCGCTGTTAGGCAGCAACTCTACCGCTTGTGCCATCCATGCCACCTTTATAATGCTGGAAGGGAAGCCTGTCTGCCTGTGTCTTTGGGCACAGGGAAGGAGATACATTGAGACAGAGGGAGAGGTAATACAGGTAGTCAGGGGATGCAGGGACAGGTAAAGGGCCTGTCCCACCTGGGCGACATTTACGTGACATCATTCGCGCACATACATAGGCAGTGATGGGCGGTCACGCCCGGCACCCCAGGATTTTGGGATGTACAAAATCTTCACGTGCCATCTGCATGTTGCGCAAATGACGCCCAAGTGGGACAGGCCCTTAAGGAGACGGAGCGGTAAGTTCTGAGCTTAGCTTCCCACCCACTGCGTCTCCTTGCGTCTCCTTGCATCACCTACTTGCATCTTGCATCACCCTACCTGTATTAATTCTCCCTCTGACTCTTACCCTGTGGATCTGCTCTACGCTACCTGGCTGCCCAACCTCTGGACTGGGAGTTACAAATGCTGCACGATCAAACAAGGGGTGAGAACAAGCGATGGTCTCATTGAAACACACTGATCATTTGCTAAGGCATCGCAGAGCTGCACAATGGCGAGAAAAATGTGTTTGTAAGCCAGAACGTGCTGGAGGAAATCAGTGAGTCCGGTAGCATCGCTGGAGGACAGGGACCCGAAACAGCATCTAATCTTGTTCTCCACATGTGCTACTTACTCCAGCACTTTGTGCTTTACTCAAGATTCGAGCACCTGCAGTGTCTGGAAGGGAATTGCTGTTGCTGGTTCACACCGAAGATCGACATAAAGTGCTGGAGTAACTCAGCGGGTCAGGCAGCATCTCTGGAGAAAAAGGGATGGGTGACGTTTTGGGTCAGGAAGACGTCAGGGATTCTTCTTCAGTCTGTCTGAAGACGTCTGAAGAAGGGTCCTGACCTGAAACATCACCCATCCTTTTTCTCCAGAGATGCTGCCTGACCCGCTGATTTTCTCTTGCACTTTGGTATAATGCAGCATTTGGAGTTCTTTGTTTCTACATCTCATTAACCCTCTTGGCTTTTCGGATATGGGAGGAAACGAACCTGAAGGAGGGTGCGCATCAACCCAAAACGTTACCCATCCCATTTCTCCAGAGATGCTGCCTGACCCGCTGAGCTATTCCTGCACGCTGTATACATTTACGTCCATATCATGGATACTAGAGCAAGATCTTTGGTCCTTACCTTGGCAGTTCCACAGTCACAGTCTTCCCCCTTCTCTACAAAGTGGTTCCCGCAGATGGGTGCCGCCACAATCTCTTCCAGGCTGGGAACGTCACGCATGCACGACGCCGTGTGTGACAAGGTGAAGCTCTGGAAGTTCTGGTGACTGCACGAACTGAACTCTGTCGGCAAGGAAGCGCTATCGAGAAAGAATAGAAGAAATGACATTTACATGGACTCGCAGAGTCCTTTGGTGCAGAAAGTGGGCTCCTGTAAAATGACTAGAAAGTAGCCTGTCCCACCCCTTAAGAACTTTGTAAGTTTCTCTTAGATCCACCCTCAATCCTCTAAATTCTAGCGAATACAAGCCAAGTCTATCCAGTCTTTCTTCATATGAAAGTAATTATGTAACACAAACATCTACTTGCTAATATCCATGTGTTTTAAGCAAAGAAAATGTTACAGAACATGTTATAAGCACTAAAGGCCTTCATATTGATTTGCATGGGTGTTAGGGGTAATGGTGTGGAGGCAGGAAAATGGGGTTCAGAGGGAAAGCCATGATTGAATGATGGAGTAGACTTGATGAGCTGAATGGCATAATTCTTCTCCTATAACTTATGAACGTAGTTCTAGCTCTCCCTCATTCACAAAAACTCTCAGAGAGTCTAAGGAAGGGACTCATCATGAAACGTCACCCATTCCTTCTCTCCAGAGATGCTGCCTGCCTCGCTGAGTTACTCCAGCTTTCTGCGCCTATCTTCAGTGTAATAGCCCATTGATTCCATCAACCTCTTGGTTCTCATCCATGAAGGGTTGATGGTAGAGTTACCCTGGTTATAGAGTCCAGGCAATGGCTTTCCAGCCCTTTGAATTGTAGCCAGGGGTGGGTTATTGCAACCTTCATGTGGTCCGCCCTGTTTCGACGAATGCAATCAACCCGGTGTGCACAATCAAGTAATATCAAATAGAACAAGTTAACCATATAACCATATAACCATATAACCATATAACCATATAACAATTACAGCACGGAAACAGGCCATCTCGGCCCTACAAGTCCGTGCCGAACAAATTTTTTTTCCCCTTAGTCCCACCTGCCTGCACTCATACCATAACCCTCCATTCCCTTCTCATCCATATGCCCATCCAATTTATTTTTAAATGATACCAATGAACCTGCCTCCACCACTTCCACTGGGAGCTCATTCCACACCGCCACCACTCTCTGCGTAAAGAAGTTCCCCCTCATATTACCCCTAAACTTCTGTCCCTTAATTCTGAAGTCATGTCCTCTTGTTTGAATCTTCCCTATTCTCAAAGGGAAAAGCTTGTCCACATCAACTCTGTCTATCCCTCTCATCATTTTAAAGACCTCTATCAGGTCCCCCCTTAACCTTCTGCGCTCCAGAGAATAAAGACCTAACTTATTCAACCTATCTCTGTAACTTAGTTGTTGAAACCCAGGCAACATTCTAGTAAATCTCCTCTGTACTCTCTCTATTTTGTTGACATCCTTCCTATAATTGGGCGACCAAAATTGTACACCATACTCCAGATTTGGTCTCACCAATGCCTTGTACAATTTTAACATTACATCCCAGCTTCTAATCCTACAACTTTAGGCTGTGCACGCTATACGCGAGAAGAAGAAGAAGAATTGTAGCCACAGATGAGCCGTGTTTTTCCAGGGTGCGGGGGATTACATCTCACTTACCTTAAGACCGGAGACATGATGCATGATGCGGATTTGCACAAGCAAGCGTTATTGTCGTGATTCATGCCCAAGTTGTGTCCCATCTCATGAGCCATGGTCGAGGCAACTCCATGAACATTGGACGTATGATCCTTAGAAAAGACGTCAGACTTATCCACCCGTGACCGACCCGAGAGCATTTCCCAAACCCAGAACCTCTATTGCCAAGAGTAATTGAGTAATTAGAGATACGGCGAAGAAGCAGGCCGTTTGCCCACCGAATCCACGCCGACCAGTTCAATAATCACTTGTTCAATCCTACACTCGCAATGTTTCAGAAACATTTAGACAGATACATGGATAGGGCAGGTTTTAGAGAGAGAGACTAGACCAAGTGCAAACCCGTTGGGTCTGCTCCCCCAATGGTGTGATCCCCCAACCCAATATTCCACCATGCACCCGTCTCCTCCAATGGAACTGAAGCCGTTCTCAAAAGTAAGATTCCAGCACTGCCCTGCCTCTTTAAAAAAAAATCCCTGCCTGCTGCAGCAGTGAAAAGTTCAGTGTTCCTGTCTTGCAACATTGTTTTGAAGTGTGTTGGAAGCTGAGGAAGGAGCAGCCGTCAACGAATCGAAAGGCAGGAAGGGATCCGTACTGCAGGCGGACTGATTTGAGTTTTATATATATATAGATAGATAGATAGATAGATATGGGCCAAAAGCAGGCAGGTGGGACTAGCTGAGATGGGACATGCTCTTCATGTGGCACGTTGGGCCAAAAGACTTGTTTCCACACTGTATTACTATATGGTCCCCCCGTACACCAGCAATATCCTACACACTCAGGACACTTTACAATTTAGAGAAGCGATTAAGCTACAAACCCGCATGTCTTTGATTTGTGGGAGGAAACCGGAGCACCCGGAAAAAACCCATTAATTGGCTCGAGTAAAAATTGAAAATTGTTCCCACTATGTAGGTAGTGCTAGTGTACGGGGTGATTGCTGGTCGGCGCGGACTCGGTGGGCCGAAGGGCCTGTTTCTGCGCTGTATCTCTAAAGTCTAAAGCTTAGTTTGGTTGTTTTGTTTATTCTTGTCACTCGTACAGTATAATGTGGATAAATGTGAGGTTATCCACTTTGGTGGCAAGAACAGGAAGGCGGGTTATTATCTGAATGGTGTCAGATTAGGAGAAGGGGACGTGCAACGAGACCTGGGTGTGCTTGTACATCAGTCGCTGAAAGTAAGCATGCAGGTACAGCAGGCGGTGAAGAAAGCTAATTGGCCTTCATTGCGAGAGGATTTGAGTTTAGGAGCAAGGAGGTCCTTCTGCAGTTGTAGAGGGTAATGGTGAGACCACACCTGGAGTATTGTGTGCAATTTTGGTCCCCTAATTTGAGGAAGGACATTATTGCTATTGAGGGAGTGCAGCGTAGGTTCACCAGGTTAATTCCTGGGATGGCAGGACTGACGTATGATGAAAGAATGGATCGACTGGGCTTGTATTCGCTAGAATTTAGAAGGATGAGAGGATATCTTATGGAAACATGTACAATTCTTGGAGGATTGGACAGGGTAGATGCAGGAAAAATGTTCCCGATGTTGGGGGAGTCACAGTTGAAGAATAAGGGTACGGCCATTTAGGACTGAGACGAGGAAAAACTTTTTTACCCAGAGAGTTGTGAATGTGTGGAATTCTTTACCGCAGAAAGCAGTGAAGGCAAATTCACTAGATATTTTCAAGAGAGAGTTAGATGTAGCTCTGAAGGCTGAGGGAATCAAGAGATATGGGGGAAAAAGCTGGAATGGGGTACTCATTTTGGATGATCATATTGAATGGTCAAAGGGCTGAATGGCCTACTCCTGCACCTATTTTCTACGTTACTATGTACCAAGATGCATTGAAAAGCTGTGTGTGCTAAAGGCTTAAAGCCTCAAGTCTATTAATTGGGAACAACCGTGCAAATTGGTTCAGGCAACTCATCGCATCAAGCCCGCTCTGTGAGTGTGAAGCGTACCTGATTAATCGCTCCAGAGCCCCCTGTACACATGGCAGACACTTGAGCCAAGCCAATGGTGTCTCCATTGAAATCCACGTAACTGGAAATAGGAGACGACATTATGCGCTTAGTTACAAAGAAGGACCCGGCGTGGGGGGGGGGGTAGGGTGGTGGGGGGGGGGGGTGGGGGGGGGGGGGGGTGGGTTCGAGGGGAGGGGGTAGAACAAAAGGAGTACTGTGTGGGTTACTTTGCAACTTCGACGGACCCTTTATGTGGTGACTCTTTGCATACCTTGGTCATGCAAAATGAAGACTATCACTATGACTTATCTCAATTGACAATCAAGCATCATTCTGTCATTCACTCCTTTTGTCCATGTGACTACCTTATCCATCACAGGTCTAACATCCCTGTTGTCTTTGTGAAATTCCAGGGGTGTCTTCAGGCGAGAAACATGGACATGAGTTGGCTTTGGTAAATCTTTAAATTGTCCTATTGTAGGTATGTTGCAAAACCTACCTTAAGCGTCACTGCAGATCTGTCCAAGCCCGTGTGCGTGATTTTGGCGCCGTTGAGAGGGGGGCGGGTTTAAAACGCGATTTTCCCTAGGCTATTCAAATCGAGCTTGTTCAGCCTACTTAGTTGCTGACGAAAAATCGCTGGGAGATTCTTTCGCTGGAGCTATTTTTTAATTTAAATGGTTAATTTAATTGTTATAGTAGGTTAAAAATTAACCTCTAAACCCGCGACCGCCAACAACGGGACGGATCTCACACAGGGGACAACGGAAGGTAGGTTGTTTATTTTTACATTAAAAAGGGCCTCTTAAGATCCCTTTATACAAAGTTTTATGTTGCGAGTAGCCCCATTAAAATCCCGCATTATTTTTCTGGGCATTTAGGGTACAAATTCACCGCAATGGGAACGTTCTAAACCTGCGCGTTCCACGTAGTTCCACAGGATCCCACTCGAAAGCTGATTTAAATGGCCATTAATTTACAGCAATTGAACACTAAATTCCTTCCATTTGGCCTATAAATTAATGTAAATGAGATTTAAAAATCATGTTTTATTGTGAATTCTTTGTGAATGTTATTTGGACACTTAGGCTATTTAAAAATGTTAATCTTTTAAAGAAATGGATAGATGTTTAGATCTAGTAATTGAAGTTTGGAATTAACTACAATTGGGTAACTAACTAATTATATGCTTTAATTTCAGGTCATCCAAGTAGGATTGTTTCATATTTGTTTCAGAATGCTTCAATCTATAATAACTGAAAATGTCTTTCAGTTCTCTTAATTTTTAAGAAAGTTATGGCCATTTCACTGCCCTCGATCACAGCTTTTGTGTTAAGTCAATGGAAAATCAATAGGGAACAAGAATCTAATTTCCGAGTATGAAAATGGCCATAACTTTTTTAATACTGAAGATATGAAAGTGAATTAGGTGCAAATTAAACTTATTTTTGTGCTTTATCTGATGAGATAAATTGCAGACTTGAATTTTAAAATCTCAAAATGTTTGTAACATTGCAGCCTAGTGTGTAGAATAGTGCTTGTGTATAGGGTGATCATTGTTCGGCGCGGACTCGGTGGATCAAGGGCCTGTGTCCACTCTGTATCTCTAAACTAAACTAAACTAAACTAAATGAACGAATTGCAAGGAAGCCACTGCCCTGTTTCCACCAACACTTACGTGATGAATTGGATGTTGTCATGAGCGTGCTTTGGTCGAAGTTGCTGGTTGCGCCAGGACAAGACGTTTTTCAGAGTCTGGTCGGAATCTCGTAGAACATCTATTTTATCTTGCCTGGACCAGATCTCCAGACCAACCAGGGCCACATGTGTTCTCAACGGCCTGTACAGCTGCGGAAAGCAAGAAGTAAGTGTTGGGAATATCGATTACGACCTCTTAGGGCACTGTAAACTCCTTCAAAGGAGATTTGACATTAGGCTAATCACAGCCAATGTGGTTGGCACTGGAGAGTGGCACCTTGGTCCGCTGTGGATCTGATTGAAGGGCAAACACGCACGAGGGGCCAAATGGCCATTTTCTATTTCAATTGATGACAGTTTCATGTATTTTGGTAAATGTCAGGAAAAGAACGACGTGTCTTTGTGGACCACTGCGGACTGCACTTTCACCTCTGGGATAACGTTATGGATTCATGTTTCACTCTGTTCGGAGGGGATATTTGATAGAAGTACATCACAAGTATATCCAGCACCCACCGACCGACTGACTGATCGATCCATCGATTGATCCATCGAGCGATCAATCCACACCGATCAATGAATCGATCGATTGATCAAACCATCGGTCAATCAATTATGATAGGCATAGAGAGGGTAGATAGAACCTCTCTCCCATGGTGGAAATGTCATGACTAGAGAGCATATAGACAATAGACACTAGGTGCAGGAGTAGGACATCCTGAACACTGGCACCAGGGAGGCAACAGACCATCCTCCCATCTTGTCTGCCGCCACAGAATCTCCTGTCCGCTCCTCGGACAATGGAATCACCCATCACTAGGGCTCTGCCCGACGTAAGTCTCGCCGGTCGAGTCCCATCTCTGGGACTGGAGCCACCGATGTGTCTGCAGCTCGGACTGGGAACGTTGTCTCCCCGGACAGTTCCCTAGAGGGCGTACCTGTTTTCATTAGGCACTGCCACCTGGGTCTCCTGCACTCCACCAAATATACAGTAGATGTAAGGTGAGAGGGTGAACGTTTAAAGGTGAAGTGTCGGGCAAATTATCTGCATGAGAATTGTAGGTGCCTGGAACCTGCTACAAGGGGTAGTGGCGGAACCAAATAAGTTAGTGTCTTTTAGATAAGTATATGGATATGCAGGGATAGGAGGGATAAAGGATTACATTCAGGCAGAGGAGATTAATTTGGCATCAGACATTGTGGGCTGGAGAGCCTTTTCCTCTGTTGTACTGCTCCATCGAAGATAGACACAAAATGTCGGAGTAACTCAGCAGGACAGGCAGCATCTTTATTCCTTCTCTCCCGAGATGCTGCCTGTCCCGCTGAGTTACTCCAGCGTTTTGTGTCTACCTTCGATTTAAACCAGCATCTGCAGTTCCTTCCTACACACTGTGCTGTTCTATGGTCTATGTTCATTCCAGAGGGCTGAGACACACAACCAACTATTCCCCGTCCCAGTGTGATGCTGAGAGGGAGACGGCACAGTCAGGGCCGACATCTATCTTTCAGGGTTGAGATGTTAAACGATATTTTCTTCCAGGAGGGTAAAATATTTCAAAGAACCAAATCGAAAGTAGTGGGGTTAACCTCTAACCAGGTTTGTGAAATCTTGTGGCATTGTGAAAAAAAAACGTTGCCACTCAGCCTGGTTCATCACAGGCACAGCCTTCCCCACCATCGGAAGCATCCTCACGAGTTCCTGTCTCAACTGGTGGCTTCTATCATCCCTACAGTCCAGTCCATACCCTCTTCTCACTGCTACCATTGGGCAGGCGGTACAGACGACCACAAGACCACAACACATCGGAGCAGAATTAGGCCATTTGGCCCATTGAGTCTACTCTGCCCTTCGATCATGGCTGATCATTTTTGCCTCTCAACCCCATTCTCCTGCCTTCTTCCCGTAACCACTGGGGTAATAGCTTAGGGCAGTGGTTCCCAACCTTTTTTTAGTTCATGGCCCCCTTGGAATATTTTAATATTTCTGTGCCCCCCCCCCCCCCACCCCCCCTGACATTATTAGCGGAAAAAAGTACTTCAATATTATAATACCTTCCATAAAAATATCAGTGTCTATTCATTGCACGTATATATTCTCTTTTACTCTATTCCACAAACATCAAAAATATTTCAACGACATAGATTAAAATTTATTAGAACTGAAATTTAGGAGGTAGCTCTGTGGCCCCCATCATTGAACCTGTGGTCCCCTGAATCCCCAATGTTTTCTGTGGCCCCCCCTGAATATTTGCCATGGCTCATTTGGGGCCATATGGCCCCAGGTTGGGGATCACTGGCTTAGGGGACAGGTCTGAAGGTCATACTGTGACCAGAGTTGACAATGGATCACAATGAGCCAAAGAGCCAGGTTGCAGTGGCAATTGTGTGTGATGGTTTTTGGATAAGGATGCAAGAACATAGCAAAGAGAAGCATGAGAGACACAAAATGCTGGAGTAACTCAGCGGGACATAGGTTGAAGATAGGTTGAATAAGTTAGGTCTTTATTCTCTGGAGCACAGAAGGTTAAGGGGGGACCTGATAGAGGTCTTTAAAATGATGAGAGGGATAGACAGAGTTGATGTGGACAAGCTTTTCCCTTTGAGAATAGGGAAGATTCAAACAAGAGGACATGACTTCAGAATTAAGGGACAGAAGTTTAGGGGTAATATTAGGGGGAACTTCTTTACGCAGAGAGTGGTAGCGGTGTGGAATGAGCTCCCAGTGGAAGTGGTGGAGGCAGGTTCATTGGTATCATTTAAAAATAAATTGGATAGGCATATGGATGAGAAGGGAATGGAGGGTTATGGTATGAGTGCAGGCAGGTGGGACTAAGGGGAAAAAAATTTGTTCGGCACGGACTTGTAGGGCCGAGATGGCCTGTTTCCGTGCTGTAATTGTTATATGGTTATATGACATGCAGAGAGAAGGAATGGGTGACGTTTCGGGTCGAGACACTTCTTGAGACTCATACACAAAGAGAACTGTGAGCTGGATATCAGTCAGGGAAGAGTAAGCAACATGATTTATAACAGCGAGAGAGCCCTCTGCAATGGGAAGGGTCCTGGTCCAATTAGACTGTAGACACACTGCAACAGGAGGTCAAGATTTTAGAGTTACTCACCAGGTTGATGTGATTGACAGCTTCAAACACCCTGCTCCGCACCGCTTCCACTGACCCGAAGCGTCGGAACTGAGAGGCAAGAAGAGGAGGAGCCATTAGACCTGATTCCATCAAGACGACCTGGTAGCTTTATAGGGAACTGATCCTTGGAGCGCGGGAGGATGATGGGTGATGTAATAGAGGTGTACATGGATCGGGGTAGATGGGTAGATGCACAGATTCGCTTGCTCAGAGTAGGGGATTCGAGAACCTAAGGGGTAACTTTTCCGCACATACGGTGGTGGGTGTTTGGAACGAACTGCCGGAGGAGGAAGTCGAGGCCAGTGCGATCACAACGTTTGAGAAACATTTAGACAGGTACATGGTAGACAAAAGTGCTGGAGAAACTCAGCGGGTGCAGCAGCATCTATGGAGCGAAGGAAATAGGCAACGTTTCGGCACGAAACGTTGCCTATTTCCTTCGCTCCATAGATGCTGCTGCACCCGCTGAGTTTCTCCAGCACTTTTGTCTACCTTCGATTTTCCAGCATCCGCAGTTCCTTCTTAGACAGGTACATGGATAGGTTTGGAGGGATATGGGCCAAACGCAGGCAGGTGGGACCAGTGTAGATGGGACATGTTGGCCGGTGTGGGCAAGTTGGGCTGAAGGTACTGTTTCCACACTGTATGACTCTATGACTCTATATAAAACATCGTACAGTTCTTCCTGTGTGTGGGCAGTGATGAGGAAGTCTTCTCCTCCCTCTTACACAAGCTACATGAAATTGACTCTGCCTCTGTCCTGTTTCACAGAGCGCTATTAGCCATCTCATGACGCTCTTCCTAGAACCTAGCAAGCCACAGTCTTGAATCATCCTCCAGCCCACACCATTACATTGCGGGAAGTCCCGCTGAGTTACTCCAGCATCTTGTGTCTTTCTCATCAGGCTGGCTGGCTCCGTCGTTGGAGTTGGAGTTGGAGTTGGATTCATGGGAGGTTGGTCTTGGAGGGGAGGATGCTCCTCAAACTGCGGAGCATCCTGGACAATACAGCTCACCCCCTCCGTGACACACTGGTCAACCTGAGGAGCACCTTCAGCAACAGACTGGTTCCACCAAGAACGCCACAGGAAATCCTTCTTCCCTGTGGCTATCAAGCTTTACAACTCTTCCCCCTTCTGTCGTGGGGTAGACAGAGACTGACTGCCTGATTCTTCCCACCCCTCCCTAATCTTTGCACATCCCCAAAGCCTTTCCGCTCGTTATTTCAATTTCATGTTTCATGTATTTTTTTCATGACTGTTGGCAGATAAATAACGTTGGCATCATATGGTATCATTCCGCATCACAGCTTTGTGAAGGGAATGAAAGATGAATGTTTGGGTTTGGTAGTAAACATTGAGATGGTTTAGTTTAGTTTAGTTTAGAGGTACAGCACGGAAACAAGCCCTTCGGCCCACCGAGCCCGCACTGCCCAATGATCCCCGCACATTAATACTAGCCTAAATATACTTATAAACATAGAAATATAGAAACATAGAAATTAGGTGCAGGAGTAGGCCATTCGGCCCTCGAGCCTGCACCGCCATTCAATATGATCATGGCTGATCATCCAACTCAGTATCCCGTACCTGCCTTCTCTCCATACCCCCCCTGATCCCTTTAGCCACAAGGGCCACATCTAACTCCCTCTTAATTATAGCCAATGAACTGTGGCCTCTACTACCCTCAGCGGCAGAGAGTTCCAGAGATTCACCACTCTCTGTGTGAAAAAAGTTCTCCTCATCTCGGTTTTAAAGGATTTCCCACTTATCCTTAAGCTGTGACCCCTTGGGACTTGGGACAATTTACATTCATACCAAGCCAATTAACCTACAAACCTGTATGCCTTTGGAGTGTGGGAGGAAACCAAAGATCTCGGAGAAAACCCACGCAGGTCACATACAAACTCCATACAGACAGCACCCGTAGTCAGGATCGAACCCGGGTCTCTGGTGCTGCAAGCGCTGTAAGGCAGCAACTCTACCTCTGTGCCACCGGTTAATAGACAACAAGTGGGGCGCCTCAGTATGTACATGTATGATTGCCCGCATTCCCCGGAGGTGTCACTGTGGAATTACCAATGGCACAATGGAACTCAGCTGGATCTACCTGGCCAACATACAACGCAAACCACACTGGGTCGGGAAAGAGACACGAGAAAAATGTATTTCACCACTTGAATCAGACATTTGAATGGACCTCCTGTGAGCTAGTGATTAATTTCACGATCTTCCAATCTACCTCATTGTGGCCATGCGCTTTTTAAAATCTGCACTTACACGTATTCTGCATTCAGTTTCTTTACTTTTTGTTACACCTCCTGATGTACACATGGCGTGGTATGATTTCCCTTAGCAGCCAATACAAAGTTTCTCACTGTATCTTGGTACAGGTGAGAATTATAAACCAGTGGCAATAAATCACCATCACCAGAGGCACCGAAACCTTTGCCAACCCAATTCAGCGGAAGCCTCACTCACCTCTGCGGTATCTGTTACCACGAACATTTCAATGTATTTCTTTGCCTTCAGGAAGTCACTCCTCTGCAATGGAAAGGTATAGTCAATGCAACATGACCCCAGCAATTCTGATTAGTTAGTTTGGTCTAGTTTAGAGATACAGCACAGAAACAGGCCCGTCGGCCCACCGTGTACACACCGACCAGCGACCCTGCACATTAACACCACCCTACACAGACTAGGGATGGTTTACATTTACGTGGTGAAGGAAAGAGCGTTCACGTCTCGGCCCTGTTTCCACCAACACTCACAAGAAGCACAAGAAGCGAATGGTATGTTAGCTTTCATTGCAAAAGGATTTGAGTATAGGAGCAGAGAGGTTCTACTGCAGTTGTACAGGGTCTTGGTGAGACCACACCTGGAGTATTGCGTACAGTTTTGGTCTCCAAATCTGAGGAAGGACATTATTGCCATAGAGGGAGTGCAGAGACGGTTCACCAGATTGATTCCTGGGATGTCAGGACTGTCTTATGAAGAAAGACTGGATAGACTTGGTTTATACTCTCTAGAATTTAGAAGATTGAGAGGGGATCTTATAGAAACTTGCAAAATTCTTAAGGGGTTGGACAGGCTAGATGCAGGAAGATTGTTCCCGATGTTAGGGAAGTCCAGGACAAGGGGTCACAGCTTAAGGATAAAGGGGAAATCCTTTAAAACCGAGATGAGAAGAACTTTTTTCACGCAGAGAGTGGTGAATCTCTGGAACTCTCTGCCACAGAGGGTAGTTGAGGCCACTTCATTGGCTATATTTAAGAGGGAGTTAGATGTGGCCCTTGTGGCTAAGGGGATCAGGGGGTATGGAGAGAAGGCAGGTACGGGATACTGAGTTGGATGATCAGCCATGATCATATTGAATGGCGGTGCAGGCTCGAAGGGCCGAATGGCCTACTCCTGCACCTAATTTCTATGTTTCTATGTTTCTAAACGCAAGACGCCATATGCAGATGCTGAGAAGTGTGGCTGAACAATTGATAATCTGCTATGTGAACTCGATAAGAAGAAGATTTACATTCATACCAAGCCAATTAATCTACAAGCCTGGACGTCTTCGGAGTGTGGGAGGAAACCGAAGATCTTGGAGAAAACCCGCGCAGGTCACGGGGGGAGCGTATAAACTCCGTACAGACAGCACCCGTAGTCGGAATGATCCCGGGTCTCTGACACTGCATGCGCTGTAGGGCAGCAACTCTGCTGCTGCGCACACGTGTTATTGTTCTCATTGTTACAAAAACAGTGTGTAACCAAATAAGAAATTTACCCCAATGTTTCACAAGCATTGCACGCTTCACAAGGATGGTTTACACGGATGTTGCCAGGACTCGGGCGCCTGAGCTATCGGGAGAGGATAGCCGGCTAGGACTCTATTCCTAGATGAGGGGTGTATTGGCTCATGAGGGGAATATATAGGGTAGATGCATATAATCTTTTACCCAGGGTAGGGGAATCAAGATCCCGAGGACATGGGTTTAAGGTGCGAGGGAAAAGATTTAACAGGAACCTAAGGTGTTACTTTATCACGGAGTTTGATGTGTATGTGGAATGAGCTGCCAGAGGAAATAGTTGAGGGAGGTACGATAAAAACATTTAAAGGACATTTGGACATGTACATGGATAGGGCAACCTTTTCACACAGAGGTTGGTGGGTATATGGAATGAGATGCCAGAGGAGGTAGTTGAGACAGATACTATAACATAGAAACATAGAAACATAGAGAATAGGTGCAGGAGTGGGCCATTCGGCCCTTCGAGCCTGCATAACGCCATTTGGATGTTACATAATACATTTGGGCGTACATGGATGGGAAATGTTTAGAGGACTAAGGGCCAAACACGGGCAGGTGGGACTAGTGTAGATGGGACCAAGCACTGGGAAATAGGATGAGCTGAGATCTGGCCTCCATGAATGAAATGAGTCAACGGGCCTGTTTCTGTGATCCTGTGACTCTATGGTTCGAGGTACCTCACTTGCAGAGCCAAATGTCTCTTCCACTCTTGGCTCCAGGTTATCCCATGAAGTGTTGACCACGCCACACATGCTCTGAGGCATGGTGAGCTCTTCATATTTGTAGAGTGCATGCTCATCACTGGCTGATTCTTTCAGGGGTTCCATCAGATAGCGTTGGCCCTTGGTGCGGATGTAACCACTTGAAAAGAAAGGCAAAGATCCAAAGATAATATCAGACTCTCCGACTATGGTCAGAATTGTAAGTATGGACAAGAATGTCGAAGCCAGCGCCAGCTAGTCCAATCCAACGAGGCTAATTCATTTAGCGCCACTCGTTGCAAACCATTTGTTACAGCTGGTCGTGTTGCAGCCTCACGGCACCAACGGTTCAATCCCGACCTCGGGTGCAGTCTGTGTGGAGTTTGCACGTGCACGCGCGGTGCTCCTCCAGGGGCTCCAATCTTCTCCCATATCCCAAAGATGTGTGGACTGGAAGGTTAATTAGCCAATATAGTGTGTGCATAGTCAAAATCAATGAATTATCGAGTCCTACAATGCTAAAAAGACATTTGGACAGATACATGGATAGGAAAGGTTTAGAGGGATATGAACCAAACACAGGCAGGTGGAACTAATGGGGCATCTTGGTCAGCATGGGCAATTTGGGCCGAATGGCCTGTTTCTTCAGCCCAACTTTCCCAAGCTGACCAAAATGCTCTATCTGCACTTGCATTTGGCCCTTATCCCTCTAAATCATTCCTATCCATATACCTTGTCTATATGTCTTTAAAATGTAGTTATAGTACCACCTCAATTGCCTCCCAGGGCAGCTCATTCCATATACCCACCACTGTGTGTCTGTGTGAAAAGGTTGCCCCTCAGATTCCTATTAAATCTTTCCTCTCTCACCATAGACCTGTGTCCCCAGGTTTCTTGATTCCCCTATTCTGGGTAAAAGACTCTGTGCCTTTACCCTATCTATTCCCCTCGTGATCATATATACCACCATAAAATCTTGGAGGAATTAGTACAAAAGTGAAAAGGATTAAAAAAAAGAATCAGGGCAAATAGATGGTTGAAGGTGAACATGGACTCAGTGGGATGAAAGGTCTGTATATCGCGATGACTATCTGAATGGCTTCTTTGTTCATGTAGAGCCCCAGGCTGGGAGGTTTTGCAGGTGTCCTGACCTTACCTGAGCCCATCACAGGTGCTGAAGCTGGCCGAGGAATCTTCTTCACCCTTTATGTAACCATGGTAATAGCAGTGATCCTAAATGTGGCAGAAAATAGGCATTGGGTTTGTCAACAATCAAGTTCCCAGAAACTTACATTTAAAACAGGTCAATGAAGAGGTGCTCAACATTAACCTATTCATTTTAGGTAGTAGGAGTAAAGGTGTAGACTATTTTCTACATGGGGAGAGAATCCACAAATTGGAAGTGCAAAAGGACTTGGGCGTGCTGGTGCAGGATTCCTAAAAATTTCATCTGCAAGTCGAATCAGTAGCAAAGAAGGCAAATGCAATGCTAACATTTATCTCAAGAGGGATGGAATATAAAAACAGGGAGGTGATGCTGAGGCTCTATAAGGTGCTGTCAGTGTGGAGTTTGTACGTCCTCCCTGTGACCGCATGGGTTTTCTCCAGAGGCTCCGATTTCCTCCCACATCCCAAAGACGTGAGGGTATTTATCATAGGTGAGTGTGCAGAATCAAGGGGGGGGGGGGGGGGATGGAGTTGATGCGACTGTGAGCCAAATAGGTTGCAGGAGTAGAGGAGAGATATGAAGTGGGTATGGGACTGATACAATTGCTCAGTGTGAACAGGCATGGGCTTAATAGACCGAATGGCTTCCGTCTGAGTTACAGTAAGTTTACACATTAGCTTGTTGACAGCAGGAGGGTGTTAATGTTAGAGACCAGAATCTCAACCAGTTCTCAGACCTAGATGGCACCGATAGGGCATTGTAGGGCAACAGAGCGGCACAGCCAAAGAGTCGCTGCTTTACAGTGCTAGAGATCCGGGTTCGATCCTGACCACGGGTACTGTGTGTATTAAGTTTCAACCTTCTCCCCATTACCGCGTGGGTTTTCTCCGGGTGCTCCAGCTTCCCTCTCCACTCTAAGGACATACAGATTTGCATGTTAAATCGCTTCTGTAAACTGTAACATTTTCCCTAGTGTAGAGGATCGTGCTAGTGTCCAGGTGATCGCTGGTCAGCAAGGACTCGGTGGGCCGAAGGGCCTGTTTCCACGCTGCATCTCTAAAGCTTTTGCAAGCAGCAGGAGAGTTGGTGTCTCCAATTCCAGAGACCGGGTTCCATCCTGACTACTGTGCTGTCTGTACAGAGTTTGTACGTTCTACCTGTGACTAAGTGAGTTCTTGCCGAGTGCTCTGGTTTCCTCCCACACTCCCAAGACACATGGTTTTCTAGGTTGATTGTAAATTGTCCCTAATGTGTAGAATAGTGCTAGCATGCGGGGATCACTGGTCAGCACCAACTCGGTCAACCGAAGGGCCTGTTTCCACACTATATCTCTGAACTAAACCTAAAAATAGTGCGCGCTGACTAGCCTGGGGCAAGAGTTATTTATTAAGTTAATCATCGGCTTAAAAACACGTTCCTTCGTCAGGTTCCAACATGTTTTGGACGGCACCACCAACAAGGACATTCACAGCCCCGCTGTAAATAAGATGTTCTGAGAGCTGGCTATGGCTGTTGTCTTAATCACCTTTCGTTAATTAAAACGTTCTGTTTATTCAACCCTCTGTGAGACATAGAAACATAGAAACATAGGTGCAGGAGTAGGCCATTCGGCCCTTCGAGCCAGCACCGTCATTCAATATGATCATGGCAGATCATCCAACTCAGTATCCTGTACCTGCCTTCCCTCCATACCCCCTGATCCCTTTAGCCACAAAGGCCACATCGAACTCCCTCTCAACTACTTTCTGTGGCAGAAAATTCCACAGATTCCCCACTCTCCGTGTGATAAAAATTGTTCTCATCTCGGTTCGAAAAGACTTCCCCCTTATCCTTAAACTGTGACCCCTTGTTCTGGGCTTCCCCAACATCGGGAACAATCTTCCTGCATCTAGCCTGTCCAACCCCTTAAGAATTTTGTAAGCTTCTATAAGATCCCCCTCAATCTTCTAAATTCTAGCGAGTACAAGCCGAGTCTATCCAGTCTTTCTTCATAATCGTGAAAGGCCTGGACAGAGTGGATGTGAAAAGGATGTTTCTACCAGTGGGAGAGTCTAGGACCAGAGGCCACAGCCTCAGGATAAAAGGATGTGTACCTTTAGTAAAGGAAATGAGGAAGAATTTCTTTAGTCAGAGGGTGGTGAATCTGTGGAATTCATTGTCACAGACGGCTGTGGAGGCCTAGTCAATGGAGATTGCCAGATTCTCGATTAGTATGAATGTCGGGGCTTATGGGGAGAAGGCAGGAGAATGGGGTTGAGAGGGGAAGATAGATCAGTCATGATTGAATGGCGGAGTAAACTTTCATGGGAAGAAAGGCCTAATTCTGCTCCTATAACTCATTAACTTGCATTCCGGTTTGCTTGCCACCCTCATTCACCATCCCACTCTCACACTGACCCTACCTGTCTGTGGCCTTCACTGAAGGCAGACACAAAATGCTGGAGTAACTCAGCGGGACAGGTTTCATCTCTGGATGTGGGAGGAAACCAGAGCACCCAGGGGGAAACCCATGTAGTCACAGGGAGAACATGCAAAGTCCACACAAGCAGGTAGGCCTGGGGTTGCTGGTTTGCTATGTTAATGGGCCTCTCCCCATAAGGAGACAGAGATGGGATTTGGACTCAAAGATTGCAGGGAAGGAGTCAGTGATTATATCAGTAGTTGAAAGGTGAGCGGGGACAAGGAGTGTAGGGTTTATATTCCTCACATGCTAATATCTAAATGGTGGCCGATTGGGAAAGGGGGAGATGCAGCGAGACCTGGGTGTCATGGTACACCAGTCATTGAAGGTAGGCATGCAGGTGCAGCAGGCAGTAAAGAAAGCGAATGGTATGTTAGCTTTCATTGCAAAAGGATTTGAGTATAGGAGCAGGGAGGTTCTACTGCAGTTGTATAGGGTCTTGGTGAGACCACACCTGGAGTATTGCGTACAGTTTTGGTCTCCAAATCTGAGGAAGGACATTATTGCCATAGAGGGAGTGCAGAGACGGTTCACCAGATTGATTCCTGGGATGTCAGGACTGTCTTATGAAGAAAGACTGGATAGACTTGGTTTATACTCTCTAGAATTTAGAAGATTGAGAGGGGATCTTATAGAAACTTACAAAATTCTTAAGGGGTTGGACAGGCTAGATGCAGGAAGATTGTTCCCGATGTTAGGGAAGTCCAGGACAAGGGGTCACAGCTTAAGGATAAAGGGGAAATCCTTTAAAACCGAGATGAGAAGAACTTTTTTCACACAGAGAGTGGTGAATCTCTGGAACTCTCTGCCACAGAGGGTAGTTGAGGCCAGTTCATTGGCTATATTTAAGAGGGAGTTAGATGTGGCCCTTGTGGCTAAGGGGATCAGGGGATATGGAGAGAAGGCAGGTACGGGATACTGAGTTGGATGATCAGCCATAATCATATTGAATGGCGGTGCAGGCTCGAAGGGCCGAATGGCCTACTCCTGCACCTAATTTCTATGTTTCTATGTTTCTAAAGGCTAGCAGAAAGAAGAGAGGAGATTTAGTCATTCATTTTAAAACAGACCGATTTGGAACATGGAACATACAACATGAGCAGCCTGAAGAAGGGTTTCAACCCAAAACGTCACCCATTCCTTTTCTCCAGAGATCCTGCCTGACCCACTGAATTACTCCAGCATTTTGTGTCTATCTTCGGTGTAAATCAGCAGATGCAGTTCCTTCCTGCACACGATCTGTATCTTTCTAGCTCCTGGACTTAAATGTGCGTATCTAAAAGCCTCATGCAGCAGCAAGCATTAATGTATTAGCCTTCACCACCATCCTAGCTATGTGTTCCAAGACTCTCACCTTAAAAGAAGGGTTTAGGCCCGTAACGTTGCCTATTTCCTTCGCTCCATAGATGCTTCTGCACCCGCTGAGTTTCTCCAGCACTTTTGTCTACCCCCTCACCTTAAAGCTATGTCCAGTAGTGTTGGACATTTCCCATCCCTGGAGAAAGATTCCGACTGTCCAGTTTAGTTTATTTATTGGCACATGTACCGAGGTACAGTGAACAGCTTTTGTTACGTGCTAACCAGTCAGCAGAAAGACAATACATGATTACAATTGAGCCATTTATCGTGAGTAGATACGATAAGGGAATAACGTTTAGCGCAAGGTAAAGCCAGCAAAGTCCGATCAAGGATAGTCCAAGGGTCACCAAAGAGGTAGATAGTAGTTCAGCACTGCTTGTGGTAGGATGAAGGGTCAGTCTCACTTTCACGACCTAATTCACAACCTTTTTTACTCGTGGACATTTTTCATCAGGCTAGAAAAACGCCCCGACCTACTTGATGCCACGAGTACCTACGACTAGCATCACGGCCTGCTACGACCTCCTACGACCTCGTGACGACCATGCTGCGAGTACGAGTCAAGGGCAAACTCAGCAGAGGTTGTGAATTAGGTTGTGAAAGTGTGACAGGCCTCTTGAGTCTATCTGTGCCTCTTGTAATTTTATATACCACTATCAAGCGACTTCTCAACCTCCGACTCTCCAGAAAACAGTCTAAGTCCATCCAACCTCTCCCTGTAACTGACACCCTCCAATGCATGCAGCATTCTGGTACACCTCCTACGCACCCTCTCCAAAGCCTACACAACATTGCTGCAATGGGGCGTCCAGAACTGCATGCAGTGCTGCATATTGCATGGGCTGACACGATATTTGGACTTTCCTTAGTCTGATTCACGAATGGAATTTCCGGATTTGTGTCAGGGAAACACGTTGTGACCTGCAGCACACTCGCAGCTTTCCCGACATTGGGAACGCTGTGTGGTACTCACCGGATAGACGGGGGTCTCCCACACTTCTGTCCCATTCTCCAAAGTGTAGCTCTCAGAGTAGTTCTTGGCAAACAGACCCCTGTACAGTGGAGAGAGGGGAAACAGTGGAGAGGGGTTTAGACAGGAGGAATCACTGGCGAGGGAGTAACGTTTATCCAGCTGTAGTCTGGCTGGAGTCAGTGGGAATGATGTAAAATAAAACAAAAATGCAGTGTGCAGACAAAATGTAGAAACGAGGAACTGCAGATGCCGGTTTGCACAAAAGATCGCAAAAGTGCTGGAGTAACTCAGCCAGCATCTCTGGAGAATGTGGATAGGTGACATTTTTGGTCAGGACCCTTCTTCAGACTGATGCTGGTCTTTCGTCTGAAGAAGGGTCCCGACCCAAAACATCACATAGATACATAGATACATAGACAAAGGTGCAGGAGTAGGCCATTCGGCCCTTCGACCCAGCACTGCCATTCTGTGATCATGGCTGATTATCCACAATCTGTACTCCGTTCCTGCCTTCTCCCCATATCCCTTGATTCCGCTAGCCCTAAGTGCTTTATCTAATTCTCTTTTGAATGCATCCAGTGAATCAGCCTCCACTGCCATCTGAGGGAGAGAATTCCACAGATTCACCACTCTCTGTGTGAAAAAGTGTTTCCTCATCTCAGTTCTAAATGGTCTACACCTTATTATTAAACAGTGGCCCCTGGTTCAGGATTCCCCAATATCGGGAACATGTTTCCTGCATCTAGCATGTCCAATCTCTTAATAATTTTATATGTTTCTATAAGACACCCTCTCATCCTTCAAAATTCCAGTGAATACAAGCCCATTTGCTCCATTCTTTCATCATATGACGGTCCCGTCATCCCAGGAATTAACCTCGTAAACCCACTCTGCACTCCCTCAATAGCAAGAATGCCCTTCATCAAATTAGGAGACCAAAACTGCACACAATAATCCAGGTGTGGTCTCACCAGGGCCCTGTACAACTGCATAAGGACCTCTTTGCTCCTATACTCAACTCCTCTTGTTATGAAGGCCAACATGCCATTAGCTTTCTTCAGTGCCCGTTGTACCTGTATGCTTACTTTCAGTGACTGATGTACTAGGGCTGATGTACCCAGGTCTCGTTGTACTTCCCATTTTCCTAACCTGTTTTAGTTACCTTCCGATGCTCTTTAAAAGTTGCCCAATCTTCTGGCTTCCCGCTCATCTTTGCTTTGTTATACATCATCTCTTTTATTTTATACTGTCCTTGACTTCCCTTGTCAGCCACGGTCGCCTCTTACTCCCCTTGGAATCTATCACCTATCCATGTTCCCCAGAGATGCCTGACCTGCTGCCGCTATAATCTAAATGGTGGCCGATTGGGAAAGGGGGAGATGCAGCGAGACCTGGGTGTCATGGTACACCAGTCATTGAAGGTAGGCATGCAGATGCAGCAGGCAGTAAAGAAAGCGAATGGTATGTTAGCTTTCATTGCAAAAGGATTTGAGTATAGGAGCAGGGAGGTTCTACTGCAGCTGTACAGGGTCTTGGTGAGACCACACCTGGAGTATTGCGTACAGTTTTGGTCTCCAAATCTGAGGAAGGACATTATTGCCATAGAGGGAGTGCAGAGACGGTTCACCAGACTGATTCCTGGGATGTCAGGACTGTCTTATGAAGAAAGACTGGATAGACTTGGTTTATACTCTCTAGAATTTAGGAGATTGAGAGGGGATCTTATAGAAACTTACAAAATTCTTAAGGGGTTGGACAGGCTAGATGCAGGAAGATTGTTCCCGATGTTAGGGAAGTCCAGGGCAAGGGGTCACAGCTTAAGGATAAGGGGGAAATCCTTTAAAACCGAGATGAGAAGAACTTTTTTCACATAGAGAGTTTTGAATCTCTGGAACTCTCTGCCACAGAGGGTAGTTGAGGCCAGTTCATTGGCTATATTTAAGAGGGAGTTAGATGTGACCCTTGTGGCTAAGGGGATCAGAGGGTATGGAGAGAAGGCAGGTACGGGATACCGAGTTGGATGATCAGCCATGATCATATTGAATGGCGGTGCAGGCTCGAAGGGCCGAATGGCCTACTCCTGCACCTAATTTCTATGTTTCTATGTTTCTATGTTACTCCAGCACTTTGTGTCTTTTTATGCTACATGCCGATCTGTCCCTTGATTTCAAAAATGATCGGGCGAGTATGAGAAGGATGAACATTGCATTGATTAGCATGAAGAGTAGGGCCCTCTCTCTAGACCCTCTGGTTTTGCCCTTTGATCTGCATCCCTTCCCTGAAGCTTCCGCCCCCTTCATTCCTACACTTTGGAGGCCTAGTCACCCATGTGGATGTTGGTGCCTCTCTGATAGATGTCCCTGATCTCTCAGCAATTTTTGAGATACTGTGTTGGAAGCACAGGGCACACTCCCATGGTACGTTTGGTCAGGACCAACCCAATCCCAGGGAAACATGGCAGCAGACACCAACCCTCTCTGGGGTTTCATGCCAATAGACAGGGACAACTCAAGGCCACCTACTCATTCTTCTCGAGATGTAGAACCAACTCCTTGCCTTCTACGGGAACTTCATACTGGACAACCGATGGATAAAGCCCCTGCAACAGAAAAGGTCTCA
The DNA here is from genome assembly GCF_028641065.1 of Leucoraja erinaceus. NCBI lineage: Eukaryota > Metazoa > Chordata > Chondrichthyes > Rajiformes > Rajidae > Leucoraja > Leucoraja erinaceus. Next base: position 5,994,101 of record NC_073411.1, on the reverse strand, counting down.
GATGAACCAAACTGGAAAATGAACACTGAATGCATTAAATATATACAAAGACTCAATTGGCAAGTCTTATCTCACTCAAAGTCAGACTATCAGCTATCGGTTTTCTGCCTGTTATTTTCTCGTTATTAACCAAAGCCATACCATATTCCTGTCCCATTAGAACCCTCCTTCACCATTAGTTTAGTTTAGTTTAGAGATAGAGCGTGGAAACAGGCCCTTCGGCCCAACGGGTCCGCGCCGACCAGCGATCCCCGCACATTAACACTATCCTACACCCACTAGGGCCACTAACCTACAAACCTGTGCATCTTTGGCGTGTGGGAGCAAACCGAAATCTCGGAGGTCACGGGGAGAAGGTACAAACTCTGTGCAGACAGCACCCGTAGTTGGGATCGAACCCGGGTCTCCGGTGCTGCATTTGCTGTAAGGCAGAAACTCTACCGCTGCGCCACCATGCTGCCCTCATTTTTTAATTTAAATATATTATTTAAATCTCTCTCGTCAACTCTAGACTTCTGCGGATTCAGGCCTCGCTATCTGCTGATTTGCTATCCGCAGATCTACGAAGTTAGTCTCAGTTCCAATCTCAAATTATTTCCTAACAAATACATCGACGCTGAGGAAACAATCATTGCCTGGTGGCTCCCCACTCCGTGCTGTCCTTAGAGCGATATTTTCTGTTTACAAAGCTACACCTTCTGATTTAATTAACAATTACTGCTTGTATGTCTTGATAGGATTAGTTTGATTAACGGCAATATGGTAGCACAACGGTGGAGTTAAGGGCCTGTCCCACTTGGGCGTTATTCACTCGACATCGTTTACGCATCACGACGCATTACGCGCGCATGGTGACGGGCGGCTGCGAGCGGCGCACCAGGATTTTGGAATGTACAAAATCTCACGCGCCATCTGTGTGTCGTGCAAAGTGAAGGGCCTCTAACACTTGGGCATCATTTGCACGTCATGCAGGTGGTGTGCGGAAATTTTGTACATCCCAAAATTCTGGGGCAGAGCGTAAATGATGTTGCGTAAATGATACCCAAGTAGTTCAGGCCCTTCACTGCCTTACAGCGTCAGAGTTCCGGGTCTGATCCTGACAACGGGTGCTGTCTGTATGGAGTTTGTACGTTCTCCCCGAGACCTGCATGGGTTTTCTCTGGGTGGTCCGGCTTTCTCCCACATCCCAATCACGCATAGGTTTGCAGGTTAAAATTGTAAAATTGTCCCCTGCGTGTGTAGGATTGTTTAGTGTGTGGGAAACGCTGGCTGAAGGGCCTGTTTCCGTGCTGTATCTCGAAACTAAACTAAACTAAACTAAACTAAACTAGTCTGTTTGCTAATGTCATTTCTTTTCAGGCATTTTAATGTTTTAAAAGGTGTTTAATGCTTTTAGTAGAATACAGATCCCATTCACTAGTTGGGCCGAAGGGCCTGTTTCCACACTGTATTGATCTATGACTCTATGACTGTACTGCTATGCTGCCAAGCTGCCCATTACTCTCTGTCCACCATTGTTACAGTGGGATGGACCCCTGTTCAAACACCCCATGTGTAAAGGATCCATGCGTTAGGAAGTGACTGGGTTTTGCACCGTACCTCCGTCTCTCGTTTCTGCTTGGCGTGGAGTTTGCGCGGATTCACCACCTGGTAATTCCGTACACCTTGTAGCCTTGTGGTCGAGGTCACTGCAAAGAAACAGCGGACATTGATCAGGCACCATCCTGGAACCAAAATGGCAGATGGAAAGGAGCAGAGTAGCTGTCGTGCTAGACAAGTCTGGAGACTAGATAAGGAAGCGTGAAGGTGTGAAAACACGGCAAAGGGAATGGAGATCAAGGAACATGTAGAATAGATCATTGCTTGCCGGGAGAAGGTAACACAAAGCAAACAGAGATAAAATGTAGTCGGAGACGGTAAGACTGGTCGGAGAACTGGGAAGGGGGAGGGAAACCAAGGGTTTCTTGAAGTTGGAGGAGTCACTGTTCATAGGAAAAACAGGGAGACTGGAATGGAGTCCTTACTGGGAGCGGGTGGGAGGTGCGACCTAGGTAGGTCTAGGAGTCTGTGGTCTTAGACCCTGGCCCAACCCTTCAGGTAGAGATTGGGATATCAAGACAGCAATGAATCAGAGCGCTGGTGCAGCGGTAGAGCTGCTGTCTTGGAGCATTGACAGCATCGGAGACGGGGTGGGAGATTGCAACCTTCACGTGGTCCGCCCTGTTTCAACGAATGCAATCAACCCGGCGTGCACAATCAAATATGATCAAATAGAACAAGTTGTCCTACAACTTTAGGCTGTGCACGCCATACACAAGCGTCGGAGACCGAGGTTTGATCCCGACTACGGGTGCTGTCTGTACGGAGTTTGCACGTTCTCCCCGTTTGTAGGTTGGTATAAGTGGCTTGGTATAAGTGTAAATTGACCCTAGTGTGTGTAGGATAGTGTCAATGTGTGGGGATACCGGTCGGCATGTCTCGGTGGGCCGAAGGGCCTGTTTCCGGGCTGTATCTCGAAACTAAACTAAACTTGGAGAGCAAAGACGATGAAACTGAATTCTGAGCGAGGGCAGGAAGGGGGGAACCAATAAAGTCGATATACAAATCAGGGGAGGCGTTGAGAAGGACTGGATCAAGGATTTGGCCAACCTAACCCAGATGGAAACTGGCACAGCTTGGACCAACATAGGTTCCTATAGTCATGGCCTTGATTTAGAGGAAGTGAGAGGTGTTAACAGGGCAGTTGTTCATTGTGAGGTTGGTTTCAGCAGGTGAAGGAAGTTGGTAGTGAGTGGATGACTTGGTTTCTGCTCAAGGGAGGAGTAAAGGGTTCTGAAATTGGGGGCAGGGGGATGGAGTTGAGAGGGAAAGATAGGTCAGCCAGGTGGAGACTTGATGGGCCGAATGGCCTAATCCTGCTTCTATCACTCATGATGCCAATTTAAACTCATCTCTGCCTATCGATATGGGGATAGGTTTCCTGCAGTCCACCCTATCCATATCCCTCATCATTTTATATACCTCATTCAAGTCTCCTCTCTCCTCCAGGGAAAACTATAACATTTCAGATACAGAAAAATACTTTTCTTCACTGCCGCAGCAGCAGAGTTGCCGCCTCACAGCGCCAGAGATCTGGGTTTGATCCTGGCTATGGGTGCTGTCTGTGCGGAGTTTGCACGTTCTCCCTGTGACCGTGTGGATTTCCTCCGGGTGCTCCGGTTTCCTCCCTCATTTCAAAGACGTGCGGGTTTGCAGGTTCAATGTCTGCTGTAAATTGCCCCAAGTGTGTAAGATGGAACTGATTGGTGGTCAGCAGAGGCTCGATGGGCCGATGGGCCTGTTTCTACACTGTATCTCTAAACTAAACTAAGCTAAGCTTACAATCGGGGTCTGTCGTACGTCAACATCAACAACCTGGTGTGCGACCTCGCACCACCCGGCGTGGCTTTAATGGCCGCGGGACAATCGCCATCGCCAGCCGGGGGCTTTGACTTTGACTCTGACATCGGTGGGGGGGGGAGAGTGCAGTGGAGAGATACGTTTTTTTGGCCTTCCATCACAGCGATGTGATGGATGTTTATGTAAAATGTAAATTATGTTGTGTCTTGGGTCTATTTGTTTGTAATGTATGGCTGCAGAAACGGCATTTCGTTTGGACCTCAAGGGGTCCAAATGACAATTAAATTGAATTGAATTGAATTGAATCTTCTAATCATCCCACATCTTGTTCAACAGGCTCGGCCACTGGGGTTTATTGGCTCAGTTATAGCGTTATGCAAAACTGACGCACCACAGGATGGTGAAGGAAATTGCAACTGTTTCAGCGACTCAAGGGACTGCTACAAATAGGGAAGGAAATGGGCTCAGGAAATTGATCATGTTTAGTCTCTGCAACTCTGAGAACATTGTCATAAATCATATTGCCCACTTATATTCCATGTAAACCAGTTCTCTCTCATGTGTCCATAAACAGCTCATCCCTCCAATGTTCCCATTGCCCTCCAGCACGTGGGACATTTGCATGAAACAATTTAGCTAACTACCAGAAGATACACATGAAAAGCTGGAGTAACTCAGCGGGTCAGACAGCATTCCTGGAGAAAAGGAATAGGTGGCGTTTTGGGTCAAGACTCTTCGTCACACCCAGATGTGTTTGAGATTTAAGTGTTCATTCTTGAGGTGTGTGCCTTCGAAGGCTGAACCAACATTTAATTAGGGGGTGGCACAGCAGCACACGGGTAGAACTGCCGTCTCACAGCGCCAGAGACCCCGGTTCGATCCTGGCTACAGGTGCTCTCTGTATAAAGTTGGTATGTTTTCCCTGTGACTGCGTGGGTTTCCTTCAGTGACATGCAGTGAGGGCAATGGCTGGGGAGGGAGAGAGAAGCTTGTATCAGTGGCCCGGCACTCCCTGTATTGATCAACGCATCTCCCCGAGGAGAGAGAGGAGTGGAGCCATGGCTGGGAGGGAGGGATAGAGAAGAGAAGGGAGAGAGAGAGAGAGAGGGAGAGAGAGAGAGAAGAAGGGAGGGAGAGAGAGAGAGAGAGAAGGTAGAGAAGGAGAGAGAGAGAAAGGAGAGAAAGAGAGAATGGGGAGAGAGAGAGAGAAAATGGGGGGAGAGAGAGAAGGAGAGAGAGAGCGAATGGGGAGAGAGAGAGAATGGGGAGAGAGAGAGAATGGAGAGAGGAACGATGGCACGTTAATACCATTCTGACCGCTGCAAAACCCCCCACCCAAGGCACCATTGCACCCAAAGGAAGGCAGATTACTATCTAAATGGTGTCAAGTTGGGAAAAGGAGAAGTACAACGGGATCTGGGGGTCCTTGTACATCAGTCTATGAAAGTAAGCATGCAGGTACAGCAGGCAGTGAAGAAAGCGAATGGCATGTTGGCCTTTATAACAAGAGGAATTGAATATAGGAGCAAAGAGGTCCTTCTGCAGTTGTACAGAGCCCTAGTTAGACCACACCTGGAGTATTGTGTGCAGTTTTGGTCCCCTAATTTGAGGAAGGACATTCTTCCTATTGAGGAAGTGCAGCGTAGGTTTACAAGGTTAATTCCCGGGATGGCGGGACTGTCATATGCTGAGAGAATGGAGCGGCTGGGCTTGTACTTGGGCAGTTGGGTTCTCCTATTTCTCTATAGAAAGAGAAATTTGGAGTTCTCTTTCCCAGTCATTCTTAATTTTATCAAATGTATGTTTCAAAATCAACTCATAAATAGTCGTTATTAAGCCCTTCTGATAAGGGTTCAAATGTAAAAATGTTTCCAAGTTTTCGGTTTGATGTGGTAACGGAAAGAAGGGTGGAGTGGCCCTCAAAAAATGTCTAGTTTGTAAATATCTAAAAAAGTGTGAGTTATGTAAATGATATTTATTGGAGAGTTGTTCAAAAGACATAAAACAACTATCCAAAAACAAATCACGAGAAGCTACTAATCCCTTCCTCAAACATAACAGAAAGGCTTGTCCAGTACTAGAAGGTTGGAAGAAAAAATTAGATATGATAGGACTCGTAAGATAAAATCATTCAATCCAAAAAACGTACGAAATTGAAACCATATTCGGAGTGTATGCCTTATTATTGGGTTAGTCGTATAGTTATTCAATCTCGTAATTCGAAAAGGTAACAAGGCCCCTAGAATAGAAGCCAATGATACCCCTTGCATAGAATCACGTTCAAGATTTACCCATCCAGGGCATCTTCTAAATCTTTTGTCCAAAACATTAGATAGCGAGCATTAATTGCCCAATAGTAGAGTCTAAGGTTCAGCGATGCCAAACCACCATTTTTTTTGATTTCTGTAAGTATTTTTTACTTAGTCTGGAATGTTTATTCTGTCATATATACGAAGAAATTTTGGAGTCAATAATATCAAAGAAAGGTTTAGCAATAAAAATTGGTATCGTCTGAAATAAATACAGAATTTTAGTAAGATAAACATTCTAATAGCATTGATTTGGCCTATTAAAGATAAGGACATTGGTGACCATTTAGTGAACTGGTGTTTGATGTGGTCAATTAGAGGCGTAAAATTGGCTTTAAATAAATCCTTGTGTTTCTTGGTAATCTTAATGCCTAAATAAGTAAAATATTCGGTTGTCAATCTAAATGGAAGCTGTCCATAATTCGAAACCAAATTGTTTAATGGAAAAAGCTCAGTCTTACTACTAATAATAATAATAATAATAATAATAATAAATTTTATTTATGGGCGCCTTTCAAGAGTCTCAAGGACACCTTACAAAAATTTAGCAAGTAGAGGAAAAACATGTAAGGGGAATGAAATAAATAGTAGAGACATGACTAGTACACAAAGTAAAGACAGAATTCAGTTCAAAACACAATATGAGGCAATTAATGCACAGATGAAAAGGGAGGGGGACGTGGGGCTAAGGATAGGCAGAGGTGAAGAGATGGGTCTTGAGGCGGGACTGGAAGATGGTGAGGGACACGGAATTGCGGATCAGTTGGGGGAGGGAGTTCCAGAGCCTGGGAGCTGCCCTGGAGAAGGCTCTGTCCCCAAAACTGCGGAGGTTGGACTTGTGGATGGAGAGGAGACCGGCTGATGTGGATCTGAGGGACCGTGAGGGTAGGTAGGGGGAGAGGTCAGTGAGATATGGGGGGGCCAGATGGTGGAGGGCTTTGTAGGTGAAGATCAGGATTTTGTAGGTGATCCGGTGGGAGATGGGAAGCCAGTGAAGTTGTTTGAGGACTGGGGTGATGTGATGCCAGGATTTGGTGTGGGTGATGAGTCGGGCGGCTGCGTTCTGGACCAGTTGGAGTCAGTTGATGTAGGTGGAGCTGATGCCAAGGAGAAGTGAGTTGCAATAGTCCATTCGGGACGAGATGGAGGCATGGATGAGTCTTTCAGCAGCAGGAGGTGTGAAGATTTACTAAGATTTAGTTTATAACCAGAAAAGCTACTAAATTGATTAAGTAATGCTACTATTGTTGGAATAGATTTCTCAGGGCTAGAGATGAATAATAACAAACCATCTGTATAAAGGGATAGCTTATGTGTCTTATTCCCGCGGACAATACCATAAATATTAGGGGATTCCCTAATAGCTGTGGCCAAAGGTTCCAAGGCAATATCAAGCAGTAAAGGACTTAAAGGACAGCGTTTTACTTTTCTTAACAGCTATTTTCATTGGGAGTATGACAGGTGAGGCGCTGCTTCTCCCTGCCTCCCCTGACTGCACATCCCCGGTTTCCACAGGGTGCTCTTGAGGCACCAGGTTGGTCATTTACTAGGGCCTGGTGCAGAACCTTGGGGAGGGCGAGTTGATGGGAATGTGAGGGGAAAAGAGGGGAAATTAGCAGTGCAATGGGATAGCCTCGTGAACAAAGGGCCAAATGTCCACTTTCTATATAGCCAGGAATAAAGTATTTGAATGGTGGCAAGGTGGCGCAGCGGTAGAGTTGCTGCCTCACAGCACCAGAGACCCGGGTTCGATCCTGACTACGGGTGCTGTCTGTTACTGAGTTCATACGTTCTCCCCGTGACTGCGTGGGTTTTCTCCGGGCGCTCCGGTTTCCTTCCACACTCCAAAGACGTGCAGTTTGTAGGTTAATTGGTTTGGTAAAATTGTAAATTGTCCCTCGTGTGTGTGTGTGTGGGATAGTATTAGTGTGCAGGGACCGCTGGACTCGGTGGGCCGAAGGGCCTGTTTCCGTGCTGTACGTCTAAACTAAACAAAACATAGAAACATAGAAATTAGGTGCAGGAGTAGGCCATTTGGCCCTTCGAGCCTGCACCGCCATTCAATATGATCATGGCTGATCATCCAACTCAGTATCCCGTACCTGCCTTCTCTCCATACCCTCTGATCCCCTTAGCCACAAGGGCCACATCTAACTCCCTCTTAAGTATAGCCAATGAACTGGCCTCAACTACCCTCTGTGGCAGAGAGTTCCAGAGATTCACCACTCTCAGTGTGAAAAAAGTTCTTCTCATCTCGGTTTTAAAATATTTCCCCCTTATCCTTAAGCTGTGACCCCTTGTCCTGGACTTCCCTAACATCGGGAACAATCTTCCTGCATCTAGCCTGTCCAACCCCTTAAGAATTTTGTAAGTTTCTATAAGATCCCCTCTCAATCTCCTAAATTCTAGAGAGTATAAACCAAGTCTATCCAGTCTTTCTTCATAAGACAGTCCTGACATCCCAGGAATCAGTCTGGTGAACCGTCTCTGCACTCCCTCTATGGCAATAATGTCCTTCCTCAGATTTGGAGACCAAAACTGTACGCAATACTCCAGGTGTGGTCTCACCAAGACCCTGTACAACTGCAGTAGAACCTCCCTGCTCCTATACTCAAATCCTTTTGCAATGAAAGCTAACATACCATTCGCTTTCTTTACTGCCTGCTGCACATGCATGCCTACCTTCAATGACTGGTGTACCATGACACCCAGGTCTCGCTGCATCTCCCCCTTTCCCAATCGGCCCCCATTTAGATAATAAAACAAAACTAAACTCGACGGTATGAAGGCAGGAGGATAAATCAAGTCTCACAGTAAATGTCAAAGAACTGATTGCACACAGTTCAGGTTGAGTAAAGGGATATGGTTTAGCAGTAGAGAGCACAGACTTACCAGCCTCTGGCAGAATGGAGCAAAAGAGGAGAGACCACAGGAGAGATCGTGCATCGACCATGTTTGCTAACACTCCACCTGTGCTGGCGGCTGCCGGCTTATCAACCAGAATGTTGCTCCATATTTTGTGGTGGTTTGCTCGCTCGGAATTCAGACTCACTTCCTCATTCTGCTTCCTTGTCACAACTTGCACGAGGATTCATTTCATCAGAGGACGCTGGTGAGTTGCACAGCCAATAAGCAGAATTCTCTCTCACATTTGCCTCACATGGAAATCTTACTTTCTGAGCATCGCTGAAAGGCGTGAAATCACAAAAAGCAAGCGAGCGCAAGCCTCGAGAAACCATATCCTGGCTGAATGCAATAGTTTCTTCAGTAAACTTCTCTTTTAACTTCCACTAATGCCCCCCGTTCTCTGGTCCTCACAACATAGGTGGTCGAGTGCCGACTAAGACTGCAAGTATACACCACCTCCCCTCAACCTGTTCACAGAGGGAGAAGAGGAGGGAAGAGACAGTAACCCTAAGACTTTTGCCTCCATCACAGTGAGGAGGTGCTTGGTGAACTCACTGTGGTGGATGTTAATTTGTGTTTATTCTGCGTTGTTTATTATTACATGTATGGCTGCAGGCAACGACATTTCGTTCAGACCGAAAGGTCTGATTGACAAATAAAGGATTCAATTTAATTCAGCACTTGCTATCTCTGCGGTGACGTTCTGATCTGTCCTGGCTTGGCCAGAAAGAATGAGAATGTAGCTATTTTTTCTGCTGGTATCGGAATAAATCACAGACTAGACCAAGCAGAGGCTCGGCGATTGTTTCGCTGAGCACCCCCCCTCAGTCCGCCTAGACCGACATGATCTCCAGGTTGCTGAACACTTTAACTCCCCTTCCCAGTCCCACACTGACCTTGTGCATAGGAAGCAACTGCAGATGCTGGTTGAGACCAAAGACAGACACAAAAAGCTGGAGAAACTCAGCGGGACAGGCAGCATCTCTGGAGAGAAGGAATGGGGTGACGTTTCAGATTGAGACCCTTCCTCAGACCCTGAAGAAGGTTCTAAACCCGAAATGTCACCTATTTAATCATCTTTATCTCCAAGAACAACAGCTGATTATGTGCTATCCTCCTTGATACCTTAATGGCGTGAGTTATGTGTCCTATCAGATACCGATCTGGTCTCGGATGTCTTTGGGAAAGCAAAGCTTATCTGAATGGACTCGCAGGTGTCCTCATGATCTACTGGTCCCTTTGAATTAGCCCAAACATTCTTCCAAACCATCTACTTAATTATCTAATCAGGGTTTGAAATGCTGAGCTGCTGATTTAGCTGACAACTCCATTTTAGTTCACATGGTCTGTTTAACCCTGACATTACCACCAGGCAGGAGCGGGCAGCTCGCTTGATATGAACCCTGTCAAAACTAAATTGCAAAGCTTCAAGAAGACGGGGATATGTAGAGTGTCTAAAAATGCTTAAAGTCCTCTTCATCTGCCATAATAATTCTGCAGATTGAAGATTGAAACTGAGCATGTGTATCTGACACTTACTGCAGTCTACTATCGTCAGGTTCTCTTCTCTGTTGTCAAAGGACAAATGGCAATCGTAAAACAATGAAGAAAGGTCGAGAGGGTAACAGGACATTTGCTTCTCTGTAATGGGGTTGAATTGGGCTGTATTTATTCTTCTGTGTCTCTCGGAGGTGCTTGTTTTATAATTGTTATATGATCATTTCGGTAGAAGGAAAAATGTTAGCTTGCTCCAGTAAACAACACTTCAAAGGAAAATTCGGTATGAAATCTTTGCTCACCATGTTTGGCGCTCTTAAATAAAGTCTTGATTGGCTTGCTCGATCTTGGTGTTTTGTTTTAAATTTTTCTTTAACAACCTTAAAGGGGCTGTCCCACTTGGGCGACCTAATTGGCGAGTCTAGAAGCGTTTAAAAAAATGACATGTAGAAGACCTCCTTCGACCTCCTTCAACTATGTTGAAGACTAGCTAGGACTAGCTACCACTAACTTCGGGAAAATCGGACACCGAATAGTGTAGAGTGAAGACGACCTCCTTCGATCTCCTTCGGCTATGATGAAGAATATCTACATCTACCTTTGATTACCTTTGACTACCCTCGATTACCTACGACTAACATGCCAACCCACTACGACTAAACCTACCAGTAAAAAATGTATCGATTTTTTCCATGGCGCCATTTTTTTAAACATTTTCAACATATTGAATAAAAAGCCGCGCCCTAGCTGAGGCCTCCAGTTCGCGGAGACCACTCTCGAGCATGAAGGAGAGTTACGAAGACCTCCTACGACCTCGTGTCGAGCATGCTGCGAGTATGAGTCGATGGCAAACTCGCCAGAACTCGCGGATTAGGTCGCCCAAGTGGAACAGGCCGTTAACACAATCATTCACTCACTCCACCCTCTTCACAAAGGCGGTTAGGAATGGGCGATTAAAGGCAGCCTCAGCCTGGCAAAGTCAACATCTCTCAAATCAATAAATGAAAAATCTAGCTCATAGTATTGAGAAATGAGGAGACACAAGGAACTGCAGATGCTGGTTTACAAAAAAAAGACACAAACTACTGGAAACACTCAGCGGGCCTGGCAGCATCTGTGGGGAACAGATACTTTAGTTTAGTTTAGTTTATTGTCATGTGTACAGTGAAACGTTTTTGTTGCATGCTAACCAGTCAGCGGAAAGACAACACATATTTACAATCGAGCTATTACACAATGAGGATGGGTGTCCAGATGCTGCTTTTTCAAGTTTGCCTTTTCTCAAAGTGACCTTACAGAGTGACCTTAATGATCTTTATTGCAGACCGTAAGGAAAATGCCGGGTATAGAATCGATAGAATCCTCACAGACTAATTCCTCTGCTGGTATCAGAATAAATCACAGCCTCACAGAGTTATGCTGATCGAGATGTTTATCTGAGCTAGTCCTGTTTGCCTGTGTTAATGCATGTCCTGACATCGCAGATGTATCATGTCAGGATTGCGAGCAACATTGTACAGGACACAGCAGCCCGATTGAAAGCTGCCCTAACCACAACCATCCACATTCTCCACCACCGACACATGGTTGCTACAGTTTGTACCACTGACAATGGGCTCTCGTTGAAGGGTAGATGTTGGTTAGAAACATAGAAAATAGGTGCAGGAGTAGGCCATTCGGCCCGTCGAGCCTGCACCGCCATTCAATATGATCATGGCTGATCATCCAACTCAGTATCCTGTACCTGCCTTCTCTCCATAACCCCTGATCCCTTTAGCCACAAGTGCCACATCTAACTCCCTCTTAAATATAGCCAATGAACTGGCCTCAACTAAATTCTGTGGCAGAGAATTCCAGAGATTCACCACTGTGTGTGAAAAATGTTTTTCTCATCTCGGTCCAAAAAGACTTCCCCCTTATCCTTAAACTGTGACCCCTTGTTCTGAACTTCCCCAACATCGGGAACAATCTTCCTGCATCTAGCCTGTCCAACCCCTTAAGAATTTAGTAAGTTTCTATAAGATCCCCCCATCAATCTTCTAAATTCTAGCGAGTACAAGCCGAGTCTATCCAGTCTTTCTTCATATGAAAGTCCTGACATCCCGGGAATCAGTCTGGTGAACCTTCTCTGTACTCCCTCTATGGCAAGAATGTGCTTCCTCAGATTAGGAGACCAAAACTGTACGCAATACTCCAGGTGTGGTCTCACCAAGACCCCGTACAGCTGCAGTAGAACCTCCCTGCTCCTATACTCAAATCCTTTTGCTATGAATGCTATAATACCATTCGCTTTCGATAGCAAGACAAAATATACTCTTTATTAACATGGAATATTTCTCCCAGGTGTTAGCTACACATCACAAATGCATGCTAAGGGCTGAGGTGAATCAGCCAGATTTAGCCATAAGGCCATAAGGAATAATCATAATAATCATAATCAGACTTTATTTGCCAAGTATGTTTTGCAACATACGAGGAATTTGATTTGCCATACAGTCATACCATTAAAAAGCACCAAAACATACTAAATACATTTTAACATGAACATCGACCACAGTGACTCCTCCACATTCCTCACTGTGATGGAAGGCGAGAAAAAATTTAACCCTTCTGCATCAAGACTTCTGCATCATTTGGAGCTTCCCGACATCGGTCTCTCCCCGACACTGCGAGCTCCTGGATGGTGAAATCCGCAGGCTGCAGTTGGAGCGTCGATCCCAGGCAAGGGATCGTTCCAATGGTAAGTCCACGTTACCTCAAACTTAGCACAGACAGTACCCGTGGCCAGGATTGAACCCGGGTCTCTGGCGCTGTAATGCCCCTGTACCACTTAGGAAACCTGAACGGAAACCTCTGGAGACTTTACACCCCACCCAAGGTTTCCGTGCGGTTCCCGGAGGTTGCCGGTGGTTGCCGGAGGTTGCAGGTAGTGGAAGCTGGTAGGGAGACTGACAAAAACCTCCGGGAACTGCACGGAAACCTTGGGTGGGGCGTAAGGTCTCCAGAGGTTTCCGCTCAGGTTTCCTAAGTGGGACAGGGGCATAAGGCAGCAACTCTACCGCTGTGCCACCATGCCAACCCTAATAGCCCCGTCCCACGGTACGAGTTCATTCCAAGAGCTCTCCCGAGTTTAAAAAATAATCAAACTCGTGGTAAGCACGGAGAATGAACGTAGCGGGTACGTCGGAGCTCGGGGATGTCTCTTAGCGCTAACGGCAGGTACTCGGGAAGACTCGCTAACGGCAGGTAAGCACGGGAAGACTCGTGAAGATTTTTCAACATGTTGAAAAATGTCCACGAGAGCCCCGAGTACCGACGAGCGGCATTACCGTAAATCTCCGAGTTCGAATCAGGGCAAACTCGGGAGAGATCTTGGAATGAATTCGTACCGTGGGACAGGGCTTTAACTTTGCTTACACTTTGCTTGTATATCACAGTGTTAAACCCACTGAGCCAGGTCTACAGGAGCCTGGATGTTGCAACTTTGGAAGGCATGTTCTGGGCATTCACACACGTCTGCCAGGCTTTCCCCTCATACTATTCCACAAATTCAAAAGTAAACTCGATCGGTTGAACATGGGGTTTACTGAATCCTGGTTCGGGGCAATTTACAGTTCGCACATTCCACTGGCCTGCAACGTACCGATAGTCTCTCCTCTGGTCTCTAATCTTAAGCAGATCAGTCGGTGGAATTCCTGCCAGAACCCATCTCCATTCACTGCATGAGGGCAACAAGTCATCGAAGGAAGGATTCCAGTGAGAACAGGCTCACACAGATGAAACCAAGAATAACTGTGACCCCCTCAATGCCTTTCCTAATCTGATCTTCTCTGTCATATCTCCACGTCTGATTAAACTGCTCCAGTCTAACTGCTCCAGTCTTTGGGAGCAATGCATTGGGCAAAAGCCATTCAGCCCTATAGTCCTGGTACTAGCCTCTTGCTTGTCTTAATTTGCCACATTCAAATATTGATGCAATTCCTTGTTTCTACACCACGAGAGATTCTGCTTCGAGTGCTTTCTCCAGTCAATATTCCCAGTCCTGACAGCCTTCTGCAGTCATTTATCTTTGGACTTTGTAGACTTTAGAGATGCAGTGAGGAAACAGGCCCTTCGGCCCATCGAGTCCGCGTCGACCAGCGATCACCCTGTTCACCAGCTCTATCCAACACACAAGGGACAATTTACAAAAGTCAATTAACCTACAAACCTGTGTATTTATCTTTAAGCCTTTTAGACTTTAGAGATCCAGCTGGAAATAGGCCCTTCGGCCCATCAAGTCCGCATCGCCCGACGATCACCCCATACACTAGTTCTATCCAACACACTAGGGACAATTTACAATTTACAGAAGCCCATTAACCTACAAACCTGTACGATTTTGGAGTGTGGGAGGAAACCGGAGCACCTGGAGAAAACCCACACGTTCACAGGGAAAACGTACAAACTCTGTACGGATGGCACCCATTGTCAGGATCGAACCCAAGTCTCATAGAAACATAGAAACATAGAAATTAGGTGCAGGAGTAGGCCATTCAGCCCTTCGAGCCTGCACCGCCATTCAATATGATCATGGCTGATCATCCAACTCAGTATCCCGTACCTGCCTTCTCTCCATACCCCCTGATCCCCTTAGCCACAAGGGCCACATCTAACTCCCTCTTAAATATAGCCAATGAACTGGCCTCAACTACCCTCTGTGGCAGAGAGTTCCACAGATTCGCCACTCTCTGTGTGAAAAAAGTTCTTCTCATCTCGGTTTTAAAGGATTTCCCCCTTATCCTTAAGCAGTGACCCCTTGTCCTGGACTTCCCCAACATCGGGAACAATCTTCCTGCATCTAGCCTGTCCAACCCCTTAAGAATTTTGTAAGTTTCTATAAGATCCCCTCTCAATCTCCTAAATTCTAGAGAGTATAAACCAAGTCTATCCAGTCTTTCTTCATAAGACAGTCCTGATATCCCAGGAATCAGTCTGGTGAACCGTCTCTGCACTCCCTCTATGGCAATAATGTCCTTCCTCAGATTTGGAGACCAAAACTGTACGCAATACTCCAGGTGTGGTCTCACCAAGACCCTGTACAACTGTCTCTGACGCTGTAAGGCAGCAACTCTAACATTGAGCCACTGTGCAGTCCCCCACACATGACACATAAGGGGAAATCAATAAACCAGGGGATGTCGGTTTAAGGTAAGAAAGGAAAGATTTAATAGTAACCTGAGGGGCAACATTTTCACGGAACATGCCGCCAGAGGACGTAATTGGGACAGGTGTAACAACATTTAAAAGACATGAAAGGACACAAAGTGCTGAGGTAACTCAGCAGGTCACTAGTAGATGGGTGACATTTTCGGTTTGTACTCGCTAGAATTTAGAAGATCGGCTTGTACTCGCTAGAATTTAGAAGATTGCAGGGGAGATCTTATAGAAACTTACAAAATTCTTAAGGGGTTGGACAGGCTAGATGCAGGAAGATTGTTCCCGATGTTGGGGAAGTTCAGAACAAGGGGTCACAGTTTAAGGATCCGGGGGAAATCTTTTAGGACCGAGATGAGAAAAACATTTTTCACACAGAGTGGTGAATCTGTGGAATTCTCTGCCACAGAAGGTAGTTGAGGCCAGTTCATTGGCTATATTTAAGAGGGAGTTAGATGTGGCCCTTGTGGCTAAAGGGTATGGAGAGAAGGCAGGTACAGGATACTGAATTGGATGATCAGCCATGATCATATTGAATGGCGGTGCAGGCTTGAAGGGCCGAATGGCCTACTGCTGCACCTATTTTCTATGTTTCTATGTTTCTAGGTTAAGGCACTTTTTCAGACCCTGAGTCAGAAGAACAACCTCGACCTGAAACATCACCTCTCCATGTCCTCCAGAGATGCTGCCTGACCTGCTGTGTTACTTCAGCACTTTGTATCATTTTGTGTATCAACTAGCATCTGCATTTCCTTGCTTCAACATATAAAAGACACAGGGATTGGTAAGTGGATAGAAAAGGTGTAGAGGGATATGGGGAAAATAGCTTAGATGGGCATCTTGGTCGGCAGGGATGCGTTGGGCAGAAGGGCCTGTTTCCATACTGCATTGCTGCACGACTATGACTCAGGGGTACGAAATGCCTCTTCCCATAATTCTATGACTTCATGGCTTCTGAACAATGTGACCATTCTGAACATTGAAACCACGACATGCAAATTATAAAAGCGGAATTGATACATCAATGATGGCAATTTTTGGAATATGATTCAGAAACATTCTTAAATTTCACTGCAGTTATGAGAAAATTTGAAATCATGTCACAAATTGACAGTCGCATCAATCCTGAATAAGTAATTTAGCATTAATAATGACGGCAGCAAATTTAGTTTTGTTTTGTTTAGAGATACAGCGCGGAAACAGCGCGGAAATCCCCGCACATTAACCCACGCCTACACATATATAACCATATAACAATTACAGCACGGAAACAGGCCATCTCGACCCTTCTAGTCATACTAGGGACCGTTTACACTTATACTAAATATACTAACCAAGCCAATTAATCTACAAACCTGTACTTCTTTGGAGTGTGGGAGGAAACTGGAGATCCCGGCGAAAATCCACACGGTCACGGGGAGAAGGTACAAACTGCATACAGACAGCACCGGTAGTTGGGATCAAGCCCGGATCTCTGGCACTGCAAGATCTGTAATGCCCCTGTCCCACTTAGGAAACCTGAACGGAAACCTCTGGAGACTTTGCGCCCCACCCAAGGTTTCCGTGCGGTTGCCGGAGGTTGCAGGTGGTTGCCGGAGGTTGCAGGTGGTTGCCGGAGGTTGCAGGAAGTGGAAGCAGGTAGGGAGACTGACAAAAACCTTCGGGAACCGCACGGAAACCTTGGGTAGGGCGCAAAGTCTCCTGAGGTTTCCGTTCAGGTTTCCTAAGTGGGACAGGGGCATAAGGCAGCGACTCTACTGCTGCACCACCGTGCTGCCAAATATCCTCAACATAACCTCAAATGCAGAGGCTACTCATTAGGTCAAGCAGCGTCTATGCAGAGAGAAAGAGAGTTAACGTTTGGGGAGATGGGAGAAGAATGGGATTGAAGCCATTGATCATTTAACAGTTTTGTTGCTGCTTGATGTGCTGCTGTATTTCCAGTATTTTCTGCTTTTATTTCAATTCTCTATCAAACTCCATTTTTTGTTTTGCTTTTTAATTCGTGCAGGAAAATGTAAACATCCCACACTGAGGGGCAGATGGTACTTGTGTGAAGGGGGGAGCAGAGGAGGGATGTCAGCTATGGTCCTGTTGAGTGGTGAAGTATCCTACCATAACTACAGAGCAGTCCTGAAATACTATCTACCTCAGTACACGTGACAATAAACAAAACTAAACTAAAGGGCTGAATGGCCTGAATCTTCTCCAGTTTCCTCTGGCCTCATTCCTTGATTGAACAGTCAGCCACCCACTTATTTCCCCATCACTCTGACAACTAGGCACGTGCTGATGTTGTCAGTGCCATATAAAGTTGCATTGGCATGGATAATGATCGCCCGATAAGGCATGCGTGAAACGATCTAATACATGTCGAAGGAGCTGTTATCACAAGGTCTTAGTCATCCCGATCTTTTGCCAGCTGGCTATCGTTAAAAAGTGCTTCCAAATGTTGCAATCGACCTGTTCCTTAGCTAAGCAAGGACCGTAGAGAACAAGGAAGTATCAATGTTTGAGTCTAGCAGGCCGCACAATTGTGTCATGAAGACATGGGGTGCAAGGCAGACTGACAGATTGAGCAAGAGTCACCCTTCCCAATGTTGTTGGGAATTAATCGGGCGGCATGTTGGTGCAGCGGTAGAGTTGCAGTCGTACAGCGCCAGAGACCCGGGTTCGATCCTGACTATGGGTGCTGTATGTACGGAGTTTGTACGTTTTCCCCACGACTGTATGGTCTTTCTCCGAGATCTTCAGTTTCCTCCCGCACTCCAAAGGCGTGCAAGTTTGTTGGGTAGCTGACTTGGTATAAATGTGAATGGTCTGAAGTATGTGCAGGATAATGTTATTGTGCGGGGATCGCTGGTCGGTCCGGACTGGGTGGGCACTGTTCCCGCACTGTATCTCTAAACTAAACTACCACTAAACTAAACTTCAGCTTCCAGTGAAGGTGGTGGAGGCAGGTTCGTTTTTATCATTTAAAAATAAATTGGATAGTTATATGGACGGGAAGGGAATGGAGGGTTATGGTCTGAGCGCAGGTGTATGGGACTAGGGGAGATTATGTGTTCGGCACGGACTAGAAGGGTCGAGATGGCCTGTTCCCGTGCTGTAATTGTTATATGGTTATTATATGGTTAAACTAAACTAAAGTACTGTTCTCTTCGGAGGTTACAAGCTGCACAGACGACAGGCCAGGGAAGGAACACTGGTGCCCAAGGGGAATGTTATGGGCAGGCCCATGCATCTTCCTGTGGGTTGGAACAAGTTTGTGATTTGATTTTGATTTGATTTAATTTATTGTCATTGTCTTCAATGAAGAGACAACAAAATTCTTTTTCCCTTACAGTCATACAAAAATAATAAAATTTAAAAACACAAAACACAGAACACGGTATTCCACAACGCAAACATCCCCACAGCGGCACCAACGTTCCCCACTGTGGGGGAAGGAACCAAAGTCCAGTCAACCTCCTCGCCAATGTTCCCCAATGTTCACCCGTGGTCGGGGCGTCCGTCGCCGATGTTCAGGCCCTCTTGCCGGGAACCTCTCAACGGCCACCTTCCACCGGAGTCCGCGGCTCCCGATGTCCACAGGCCGCGCTGGGTGGAGATTCCCGCTGGCGACCCCCAGCAAAGGGTCCCAGGACTCCGCGATGTTAAAGTCAGCGCCGCCCGCGTTGGCAGCTCCGCACCCACAGCTCTGCGATGTTGGAGCAGCGGCCCAGCACTCGGGAGCTCCAAGCGGCGATCCCAGGAAGGCCTCGCCCGCTCCGTGATGTTTCCAGCGCCTCGCCGCCGCTGCTGAAGCTCTGGTCCGGTCCTGACAGGAAAGGCCGCGCCAATCCAGCTGGTAGCGAGGACGCTTCTCGGATAATAGCCACATCCTCGCCAGGAAGCGACTGAAGGACGGTTTGCCCCTTACCCTACCCGCTTCCCCCCCACATAAAATACCGAAAAAACCAAAAAAACAAAAAAAAAACACACTCTAAACATAACAAAATAAAACAAGACAGCCAGGCTGTGGGCGGAGGCAGCTAGCAACAGTGCCACCAGATGGCCAACCAATGATGTTTCACTAGACCAAAGCAAGTCCACGATGGCATGAACAAACATGGACTATCACAGGGAGAACGTACAAACTCCATACATAGTCAGGGTTGCACCCTGGTCTTTGGCGCTGTAAAGCAGCAGCTCCACCATGCCTTGCTACTTGTCAGCCAGCCAAAAGTTCTCAAAACCTTTGGTTCCTCCACCATCCTATCACCACTAGAAAGCGGCCCTGACCTGCCAGATTCAATTTTAATTGTCAGATTAAGATTCAGATTCAGATTCAATTTTAATTGTCATTGTCAGTGTACAGTACAGAGACAACAAAATGCATTTAGCATCTCCCTGGAAGAGCGACATAGCAAACGATTTGAATAAATAATAATAAGTGTCCGGGGGGGGGGAGGTGATTGGCAGTCACCGAGGTACGTTGTTGAGTAGAGTGACAGCCGCCGGAAAGAAGCTGTTCCTCGACCTGCTGGTTCGGCAACGGAGAGACCTGTAGCGCCTCCCGGATGGTAGGAGGGTAAACAGTCCATGGTTGGGGTGAGAGCAGTCCTTGGCGATGCTGAGCGAGATGGCGATGCCATCTACCTAATTGAAGACCTTTGGACTATCTTTAATTGGACTTTACTGGACTTTTGTCTAGCACTAAACGTTATTCCCTTTATCCTGTACTTGTACACTGTGGACAGCTTGATTGCAATCACGTGCAGTTTTCTCACTGACTGGTTTAGCATGGCTTCTCACTGTACATCGATGTTCATGACAATAATAAACAAAGCAAAGCTACTGTGAACATGGCTCTTGGATCTGTTAACAGCTCCAATTTCTGTCCATTCACCGGGATGAAGTGAGTTATAGTCTGTGTGTGCAACCTTGTTGTGGTCTTTGCTGCCACCTAGCGAAGCTGAAACGCTGACTTAAAGGGGAAATTAAACTGCAGTCAAATAAACGGAACCATGTGGGGACTGTGAATGGGAGGCTCCTTGTGTTTTGTGTAGTATAGTTTAGTTTAGAGATACAGCGCGGAAATAGGCCCCACGGCCCACTGAGTCGGTGTCGACCAGCGAACCCTGCTGATTGGGAATATGTGGATGGAGAGGGGAGTGAGGGGAGATGGTAAAAAGAGAGATAGGGAGTGTGTGGAAAAGAGCAGGGCTGCCAACATTGGGTGAGGGTTGGGAGTGAGAAATTGCGGGAGAACAAGCCCGATGGAGCGTAGCGACCGATGGTGGTGGGGGGTGGGGGGCGTTTGGATGAGGAGGGGATTTTGTAGTAGAATGTGGGAGGGGGATGTGGAGCTTTTTTTTTATTTTTCAGCTTGAAATTGTGCAATTTGGTGCATATTGTAGCAAGTCTTTTAACATACTTGAATGCAATATTTATGCTTTAAATTGGATTAGCTATGAATAAGGTTAGGCTAAATTACGTTCCTAATTGCATTCCACAGTGGAGCCAGGCTCTGATCAACAGGTGCAGCACATGAATGATCTTCGTGTATTCATGTATGTAAATCAGATTTATAATCAAACACTTGGCCCATGTTGACCAACCTGGGTCTCACTGCACACTTGGTACTACTCCTGACCCTGACTCCAGTTGCATACCTTCTCTCATTCTTGATGCTGAGTCCAGCCTTACACCTGGCCCCCTATTCTACCCTGATCATAGCTGCTTACCTGCTCAGGTTCCCAGTGCTGAACACTCCCATTGTCCCATCCGGCCCATCAAGTCTACTCTTCCATTCAACCATGGCTGATCGATAGCTCCCTCCCAATCCCATTCTCCTGCCTTGTCCCCATAATCTCTGACATGAGTCTCATCATGACTGGTGAACGAGTTCATCATTCCTCCATCTCAGCCATTACTAAGCTTCACATCGTGTCCCCTGTTAAAACCAAAGCAAGAGAGAGTTTACAATGAGGAGGCTTCACCACCACAGAGCAAAGCCTTGGTTAGACCACATCTGGAGCCCTGTGTAAGATTCTGGCCACTGCATCTTAGAAAGATGTTGACCTTGGAAGGAGTCCTGTTCACAGTCCCTAGAATGTTCCCAAACTTCCAAGGAGAGATCGTATCAACTAGACATTAATTCCGCCAAATCCAACAGATTAAGGAAGATTAACTCTGATTTAAAGGATTGTGAATGGAATTGATAGGGTCAAGAAAGAAAGGGGCGTTTTACACTGATGGGTGAGTTGACGACAATGGGGTGTAGCCTTAAAATTAGAACCTGGTCTGTAAACACAAAGGATCTCAGGTTGGGGGTCCCTCTACACAGGGATTCTCCCCCTCTACATTGGGGACCTTGGGTGGAGGGTACTGCATTGAGGTGTTCCCTGCAACCCCCCTGTTTCTCTCGCAGTTCACAGACTCGCCAACCGCCTACCACTTCTGCTGGATAGACGAGTCTGTTTACCACGTGTATATGGAGTGCGTGAGGCTGCAGCCCCTGTTGCAATACCTAAAGGGGCTGCTCCTTGCCTTCTGGCTGCATTTCTCACCCACCATCCTCATCTTTGGACATCCTGGCTGTAGGGGAGAGGGAAGGGCTGAAGATGGAATACTTAAGTTAGTGGAATGATTGACCCTCAAGTATCTATCAATCCCTGCAGTAAAAACACACAATAACATGACCTCCATAGGTGTCTGTGTTAATGAATTCCACAGATTCACCACCCTCTGACTGAAGACATTCCTTCTCATCTCCATTGTAAAAGTACAGCCCCTTATGCTGATGTTGTGCCCTCTGACACCCACACTAATCAACGTCTGCAGTTCCTACATTTTTACATTTAGATTGGATCATCGCTGTGATTAATAGTTTAGTTTCAGGTTTGACGTACACCAGATGTGCTCCGACTGGGTCAGAAATATCCATTGCATCTCTTTCCCCATCCCCTCTCCACCTTTCCAAATGGCTCTAATCCAGGTCAAAGTCTTGTCCTATGTGGGCCAACAGATGATGACTTGGTGTTCAAGAAGGAACTGCAGATGCTGGAAAATCGAAGGTAGACAAAAGTGCTGGAGAAACTGAGCGGGTGAGGCAGCATCTGTGGAGCGAAGGAAATAGGCAACGTTTCGGGCTGAAACCCTTCTTCAGATGATGATGACGGGACTGTTCAGAGGTGAGTGAGGTCGGGGTAGGGCAGGCGTCAGGGATGGAAGATGGTCAGCATAGTTAGTTGGCACTTGGAATTGGAGCTGAAGATTGTGGAAAGGAATTGTCTTCTGAGCAGAGGCCCCAGACATGAAACCACTCTGGAAACAGAAGCATCGAAACATAGAAAATAGGTGCCGAAATATGCCATTCAGCCCTTCCAGCCAGCACCGCCATTCAATATGATCATGGCTGATCATCCAGAATCAGTACCCTGTTCTTGCTTTCCCCAGATCCCTTGATTCCGTTAGCCCTTAAAACTAAATTTAACTTTCTCTTGAAACATCCAGTGAATTGGCCACCACTGCCTTCTGTTGCAGAGAATGCCACAGATTCACAACACTCTGCGTGTAAAAGTTCCTCATCTCAGTCCTGAGAAAAAAACATGTCGGTGACCCACTTCACTGGGTAAGAGTCCTTCTAGTCATTCCTTAAGAAAAGTTGGCAGTTAACTGGAATATCCAGTAACTGTTGACTATCTTTCGAAGAAACAAGCTATTGACATATCTTGAAATTGGCTCAGTTCTGGAATCTGTCGCCCGTAGATATTGAAATGAAAGAAGAAATCTTTGCTGTTACAAGATTTCGAAGATCCGTCAATCGACTGATTTCTGAGACACGTTTGCTCCAGCAGACATCAACGTATCACAAAATGTGATCAATTACTCTCAGGGACTCATGTATCAATTGTTGGAAACAGTGGTAAGATGTATCTGTTCTGTGAAATGATTTAAGGATGAGGCAGGGCTTGCAGAAGCAAGCTGTTGCTGATTTTTATGGGATTGTGAACAGGGGTTCTATTGATGCATACGTAGAGGTGTGATTTTGGCAGAAAAATGACACATTTCTGCAACGAGAGCTTCGAAAC